>NC_084584.2:320000-380000 GCF_033978685.3 Nerophis lumbriciformis | reverse complement strand
CATCCATCCCAGATCTCCTCCATCCTTCGCTGTCCTCGGCAGCTCTCATTGCCTCACCGAGTTTCAAGTGAGGTCTCTTTGCCAGACCTGAGGATCTGGTGATGTGTGTCAGTTTCCGCTTTATGACAGTGGTCATCATCATCCATTGCACCGGTCCCCACATCTGCGGTCCCTTCCAAGGTTTCTCCTAGTTTCCATTGGTTTTTTTCTTGCCCTGATGTGGTTGTGGCTTGTGCAGCCCTTTGAGACATCTGTGATCAAGGGCTATATCAGTCAATGTTGGATTGATTGATTGATTGATCATGTGGGCCGATGGTTTGGCTGATCTTTTGCCAGACTTCCTCCTTTGTGACATGTCGGGTGTAGGAGATAGCCTGTAGCATCTCATCTCCATGCTCTGGACTATTTTCAGCAGGACTCGGCTGTGAGAGTCCAAGTTTCACCGGCGTATGAAAGACTGAGATTACAAGTGATCGCTGTAGTCTCACCTTTGATGCCAGGCTGATGGTTTTGCCTGAGTTTTGCCACGGCAGTTGTTGTTTGAGCAATTCTGGCAAGATCCTTCATCAGACAAGTACTTGAAGCTAGACACCGTGTCCAGTGCTGGTCTCTTGACTTTGATTTCTGAGCGGATGCCATTGTTGTTGTTGGTCATCATTTTGGTTCTGTCACCACTCCATAGGCTCGGGAGGTGGTAGCAAGCCTTTCAATTAGGCCGGCAAGTTCTTTTTCTTCTCCAGCTAGCCCAATGATGTTATCTGCAAAACGGAGGTTGGTAATCTGTCCCTCCTACGCTCATGATCTGCCAGGGCATCGTCATGAGAGAAGGCGTCCCACTGAAGCAGGCTCCCTTGTACAGAACTTAGTTGTACTGATGTTGAATGGTTCTGACAAGGTTAGCGCAGGTTAGGCTTTCTTCAAGTCTACCAACACGTGGTAAAGGTCTTGTAGATGCTAGCTCTCACAAATGATTCTTACATTGAATATCTCTTCTGTGCCCGAAATCCAGCCTGTTCTTCAGCCATGATCCGTTCAGTTTGAGCTTTTAACCTTTATGGAATGATTTTCAGTAGGACATGGCTGCAAGGGCTAATAAGACCAAGTCCATGTATTCTACACCAAAAAATTATCTATTATTATTATTATTATTAATAATAATATTGTGTGAATGTCCAAACATTCACACATACAATATTCTACACCAAAAAATGCATCCACTTATTATTGTTATTAATAATAATAATAATATTGTGTGAATGTCCAAACATTCACACATATAATATTCTACACCAAAGAAATAATCTAATATTGTTATTATCAATATTATTAATATTGTGTGAATATCCAAACATTCACACATAGATTATACACCAAAAAAATGCATCCACTTATTATTATTATTATTCTTATTATTATTATTGTGTGAATGTCCAAACATTCACACATATAAGATTCTACACCAAAAAAGTATCTATTATTATTATTGTTGTTGTTATTTTTGGACAATCAAACTACCATCCACACACTCCACTCACCTTGGACAATCAAACTACCATCCACACTTATCTCACGCGTATCGGTGCTTCTGTGGCCTACACACTCACACACACACACACACACACACACACACACACACACACACACACACACACACACACACACACACACACACACATAGGCTGGTAGAGGTTTTTAATAGGCTAGTAGAGGTTTTTAATAGACTAGTAGAGGTTTTTAATAGACTAGTAGAGGTTTTTAATAGGCTAGTAGAGGTTTTTAATAGGCTTGTAGAGGTTTTTAATAGACTAGTAGAGGTTTTTAATAGACTAGTAGAGGTTTTTAATAGGCTTGTAGAGGTTTTTAATAGACTAGTAGAGGTTTTTAATAGGCTAGTAGAGGTTTTTAATAGACTAGTAGAGGTTTTTAATAGGCTAGTAGAGGTTTTTAATAGGCTTGTAGAGGTTTTTAATAGACTAGTAGAGGTTTTTAATAGACTAGTAGAGGTTTTTAATAGGCTTGTAGAGGTTTTTAATAGACTAGTAGAGGTTTTTAATAGGCTAGTAGAGGTTTTTAATAGGCTTGTAGAGGTTTTTAATAGACTAGTAGAGGTTTTTAATAGACTAGTAGAGGTTTTTAATAGACTAGTAGAGGTTTTTAATAGGCTAGTAGAGGTTTTTAATAGACTAGTAGAGGTTTTTAATAGACTAGTAGAGGTTTTTAATAGACTAGGAGAGGTTTTTAATAGACTAGTAGAGGTTTTTAATAGACTCGTAGAGGTTTTTAATAGGCTAGTAGAGGTTTTTAATAGACTCGTAGAGGTTTTTAATAGGCTAATAGAGGTTTTTAATAGACTAGTAGAGGTTTTTAATAGACTAGTAGAGGTTTTTAATAGACTCGTAGAGGTTTTTAATAGGCTAGTAGAGGTTTTTAATAGACTCGTAGAGGTTTTTAATAGGCTAATAGAGGTTTTTAATAGACTAGTAGAGGTTCATAGACAGATTATAAACGATGTAAAAACATCAAAATATTGTATTTATTCAAAGACAAGTTTGAATATTTATTAGCAAAATTGAAGTAGTGTGTACACGCGTGAGTGTGTGTGTGTGTGTGTGTGTGTGTGTGTGTGTGTGTGTGTGTGTGTGTGTGTGTGTGTGTGTGTGTGTGTGTGTGTGTGTGTGTGTGTGTGTGTGTGTGGTTCACGCCTGATGGCGTGGGACTTTGGTTTTCCTTTTGGACGTTCGGTTCTTGGGCAGAAGTTTGAGTGGAGGACGGAGGAGGATCTTGTCAGGACTGGCTGCCCTAGAAGCAATGCTCTGATTGGCAGGCTGGAGGACTTGAGGTGTGGTTGGAAGGAAACTCAGATGTTCCTTCAGTTCCTTCACTCTCTTTATTTCCTTCAGTTCCTTCACTCTCTTCAGTTCCTTCAGTCCCTTCAGTCCCTTCAGTCCCTTCAGTTCTTTCAGTCCCAGGTCTGCAGTGTCCTCATCTGTGGAATAAAGATGTGATCAGAAGTGTGTCCATCAATCAACACGAGGTTTGAAAGGAAACCTTGTTCCACTTCAGCATGGTTGTTGTTTGGAGCTGCAGCGTCTGCAAAGTCCAAGAAGGATCAATCAACAAGATGACTCATGATTGGTCAAAGTAGCCAATGACGTACCAGCGACTGTCACCTGATTGGCTGCAGCAAAACAACATGAGCACATGGTGAGTAAGATTTCATAGCTCAATATTTCATTTCCTCACCTGTGGAAACTTCTTCAGACGTGGAATCTGTGTGGGGAAGACGTATTGATGATTAGAAATATTGAGGGTTGACATTGACTGATCACGCCTTACCGTCCGTGCTCACGTCTGCATGCACCAGCACCAGCAACATGCTCACGTCTGCGTGCACCAGCACCAGCAACATGGCCACTGGCACCAGCAGCTTTCTGGAAGGCAAAGGAAAAGGAACAAAACTGACATTTGTTATTCATATATTGTTATTTACTGATAAACACTAACATTTATTATTTATGTATTGTTATTTACAGATAAACAATGTCATTTATTATTGATATATTGTTATTTACGGATAAACACTGACATTTGTTATTGATATATTGTTGTTTACTGATAAACACTGACATTTGTTATTTCTGTATTGTTATTTACAGAAAAACACTGACATTTATTATTTATATATTATTTACAGATAAACACTGGCATTTATTATTGACATATTGTTATTTACAGATAAACACTGACATTTATTATTTATATATTATTTACAGATAAACACTGGCATTAATTATTGATATATTGTTATTCACAGATAAACACTGACATTTATTATTGATATATTATTTACAGATAAACACTGGCATTTATTATTGATCTATTGTTTTTACAGATAAACACTGACATTTATTATTTATATATTATTTACAGATAAACACTGGCATTTATTATTGATATATTGTTATTCACAGATAAACACTGACATTTATTATTTATATATTATTTACAGAAAAACACTGGCATTTATTATTGATATATTGTTATTCACAGATAAACACTGATATTTATTGATTATATATATTATTTACAGATAAACACAGATTTATTATTGATATATTGTTATTTACAGAAAAACACTGACATGTATTATTTATATATTATTTACAGATAAACACTGGCATTTATTATTGATATATTGTTATTTACAGATAAACACTGACATTTATTATTTATATATTATTTACCGATAAACACTGGCATTAATTATTGATATATTGTTATTCACAGATAAACACTGACATTTATTATTTATATATTATTTACAAATAAATAGTGGCATTTATTATTGATCTATTGTTTTTTACAGATAAACACTGACATTTATTATTTATATATTATTTACAGATAAACACTGGCATTTATTATTGATATATTGTTATTCACAGATAAACACTGACATTTATTATTTATATATTATTTACAGAAAAACACTGGCATTTATTATTGATATATTGTTATTCACAGATAAACACTGATATTTATTGATTATATATTATTTACAGATAAACACTGAGATTTATTATTCATATATTGTTATTTACAGATAAACACTGACATTTATTATTTATATATTATTTACAGATACACACCGACATTTATTATTCATATATTGTTACTTACAGATAAACACTAACATTTATTATTTATATATTGTTATTTACGGATAAACACTGACATTTGTTATTGATATATTGTTATTTACTGATAAACACTGACATTTGTTATTGATATATTGTTATTTACTGATAAACACTGACATTTGTTATTGATATGTTATTTACTGATAAACACTGACATTTGTTATTGATATATTGTTATTTACTGATAAACACTGACATTTATTATTGATTTATTGTTATTTACAGATAAACACTGACATTTATTATTGATATATTGTTATTTACTGATAAACACTGACATTTGTTATTGATATATTGTTATTTACTGATAAACACTGACATTTATTATTGATATATTGTTATTTACAGATAAACACTGACATTTATTATTGATATATTGTTATTTACAGATAAACACTGACATGTATTATTTATATATTGTTATTTACAGATAAACACTGACATTTATTATTTATATATTGTTATTTACAGATGAACACTGACATTTATTATTTATATATTGTTATTTACAGATAAACACTGACATTTATTATTGATATACTGTTGTTTACAGATAAACACTGACATATGTTATTTCTGTATTGTTATTTACAGAAAAACACTGACATTTATTATTTATATATTATTTACAGATAAACACTGGCATTTATTATTGATATATTGTTATTTACAGATAAACACTGACATTTATTATTTATATATTATTTACAGATAAACACCGGCATTAATTATTGATATATTGTTATTCACAGATAAACACTGACATTTAGTATTTATATATTATTTACAGATAAACACTGGCATTTATTATTGATCTATTGTTTTTTACAGATAAACACTGACATTTATTATTTATATATTATTTACAGATAAACACTGGAATTTATTATTGATATATTGTTATTCACAGATAAACACTGACATTTATTATTTATATATTATTTACAGATAAACACTGCGATTTATTATTGATATATTGTTATTTACAGATAAACACTGACATTTATTATTTATATATTGTTATTTACAGATAAACACTGACATTTATTATTTATATATTATTTACAGATAAACACTGACATTTATTATTCATATATTGTTATTTTTAGATTAAAATGTTAGCATTCAAGCTACATTGGTGCTAACGTGTCTGTGAGCAACACCACCCAAATGGTGACTTTTGGAGATCTTGTTCCTGTCTGTGGTGAGTTGCATTGTGGGATGTGGAGGAAGGATGGAGGACTCACCTGGTGCGCATGTTCAGGTGAGGAAGGTCCGTGGTTGTCTTGTGATCAGGTGTTCTCTCAGTCACACTGCACAACACCAGCCTTTATAGGTCTTCCTAAATGCCACTCTGTACTCTCTGTGTGTGTGTGTGTGTGTGTGTGTGTGTGTGAATGTGTGCGAGTGTGTGTGTGTGTGTGTGTGTGTGTGTGTGTGTGTGTGTGTGTGTGTGTGAATGTGTGTGTGTGTAGGAGAGAGTCAACTTCCTTCCAGTGGCAACAAGTCCACTGTATTGTGTTGCTGTTGTGTTGTGAATGTTGACACAACTTACATGTGAAAGTCTTCTTATTCCAAAAGGGAATACATTCATTTTTGTCCTCTAAATTCTACACACAATAATACCCCATCATGACAATGTCAACATTTTTGTCCTGTAAATTCTACACACAATAATACCCCATCATGACAATGTCAACATTTTTGTCCTGTAAATTCTACACACAATAATACCCCATCATGACAATGTCAACATTTTTGGGAAATGTTTTCAAATGTAAAAAAAAGTATTGAGACCCTCTGATCAATACTTAGTTGATGCATCTTTGGCAGGAATTACACCTCAAGACTAAGAAATGTCTTCCGTCTGGTCGCTCTACCATGCAGGCCTGCTTGGTGGCTTGTCAGTCAGAATGCTGTTGCTGGCAGGGCACACTCCCAACATGCTGTGTCGGGCCCCGGGATCCACGGGGGCCCCCATTTCACACATCATCTGCACCTTCTGGCCAAATGTGCCAAGGATGCGCATCTCCGTCCATGTTGAGGCAGACGTGAGACAAGGAGAGAAGCACAGAATGTGAAAGTGTGCTGTGCATCAACAACTGGCAGCAGCAAGGTGGATGCCAGCAAAATGCCAGGTGGACGCCAGCAAAATGCCAGGTGGACGCCAGGTGGACACCAGTTGGACGCCAGTTGGACGCCAGTTGGACGCCAGGTGGACACCAGTTGGACACCAGGTGGACGCCAGTTGGACGCCAGGTGGACACCAGTTGGACACCATGTGGACACCAGGTGGACGCCGAGTGGACACCAGGTGGACGCCAGGTGGACATTAGTTGGATGGCATGTGGACACCAGGTGGACGCCGAGTGGACACCAGGTGGATGCCAGGTGGACACCAGTTGGATGGCATGTGGACACCAGGTGGACGGCAGATGGATACCAGGCGGACACCAGGTGGACTGCAGGTGCAGGTGGACACCGGGTGAACTGCAGGTGCAGGTGGACACCAGGTGGACGGCATGTGGATACCAGGTGGACGGCATGTGGATACCAGGCGGACACCAGGTGGACGGCATGTGGATACCAGGTGGACAGCATGTGGATACCAGGTGGACACCAGGTGGACGGCATGTGGATACCAGGTGGACAGCATGTGGATACCAGGTGGACGGCATGTGGATACCAGGTGGACAGCATGTGGATACCAGGTGGACAGCATGTGGATACCAGGTGGACACCAGGTGGACGGCATGTGGATACCAGGTGGACAGCATGTGGATACCAGGTGGACACCAGTTGGACGGCATGTGTACACTAGGTGGACACCAGTTGGATGGCATGTGGACACCAGGTGGACGGCAGATGGACACCAGGCGGACACCAGGTGGACTGCAGGTGCAGGTGGACACCGGGTGAACTGCAGGTGCAGGTGGACACCAGGTGGACGGCATGTGGATACCAGGTGGACGGCATGTGGATACCAGGCGGACACCAGGTGGACGGCATGTGGATACCAGGTGGACACCAGTTGGACGGCATGTGTACACTAGGTGGACACCAGTTGGATGGCATGTGGACACCAGGTGGACGGCAGATGGATACCAGGCGGACACCAGGTGGACTGCAGGTGCAGGTGGACACCGGGTGAACTGCAGGTGCAGGTGGACACCAGGTGGACGGCATGTGGATACCAGGTGGACGGCATGTGGATACCAGGCGGACACCAGGTGGACGGCATGTGGATACCAGGTGGACAGCATGTGGATACCAGGTGGACACCAGGTGGACGGCATGTGGATACCAGGTGGACAGCATGTGGATACCAGGTGGACAGCATGTGGATACCAGGTGGACACCAGGTGGACGGCATGTGGATACCAGGTGGACAGCATGTGGATACCAGGTGGACACCAGGTGGACGGCATGTGGATACCAAGTGGACACCAGTTGGACGGCATGTGTACACTAGGTGGACACCAGTTGGACGGCATGTGTACACCAGGTGGACGGCATGTGGATACCAGGTGGACGGCAGGTGAATTCCAGGTGGACGGCATGTGGATACCAGGTGGATACCAGGTGGACGGCATGTGGATACCAGGTGGACGGCATGTGGATACCAGGTGGACACCAGTTGGACGGCATGTGTACACCAGGTGGACGGCATGTGGATACCAGGTGGACGGCAGGTGAATTCCAGGTGGACGGCATGTGGATACCAGGTGGACGGCATGTGGATACCAGGTGGACGGCATGTGGATACCAGGTGGACACCAGTTGGACGGCATGTGGATACCAGGTGGATACCAGGTGGACGGCATGTGGATACCAGGTGGACACCAGTTGGACGGCATGTGGATACCAGGTGGACGGCATGTGGACACCAGGAGAACAGTTGAACATAGTTTAATGGGTACAATGAAACATAAATCAACAAATGAAGTCAACTAGTTTTTCACTACTTAAAAGGTTGCTTCAGTGGATTTAACCGCGTAAAGCATGTTGAGTCTCTAGAGAAAAAGGGCTATATAATCCACTTCACATATTTGTCTTCCAAAAGTTGAATGGACTATTCCTGGTTTCATGAATTGTTTTGCTTCAAACAGTTTGTCTTCAGGTTTCTTTGCAACTAACCCCTGAGCTGTCCAGGAGAACTGCCCTGAGACCATGGACACAACAAGCCTGTCCAGTTTTTGGGAAATCCCCTTGCACACAAAAGTTCCTCCTGTTGATGGCAGATTGAATTCCATCAGGACACCTGATGCCAAGAAGGAAGAATCAGAGCAGAACTACCTGGAAAACCCCCAATGGAACCGTGGTACAGGTTGTTCAAGCACCACGGACCAAAACACGTCCAGACGTTGCAAAATGCAACAGGAATGAAAATGTGCTTGCAGGAACAACTTTTCTCCCAAGACAATTGTACATTCCACCTCTGGCAAATCAGGAGCACTGTGGCAAACATGCAAGCTTTTGACCACAAACTTAGTCAGGGCTGGTGTGCACTCTTCCTAGAAGCTAGCTTGCCTTGTCTGACTTATTTCAGACTAACAACTGATAGTGCTAACATGGTAGGCGGTGAGTTAGCACGGCAGATAGCTTTCAAAAATGCCACTTTCATTGGTAGTTGCTGCATTTCGCTCGGGTGAAGTTGCAGCCTCATGATTATCACGCTGTCGCCATCTTTTCTCCTCAACTTTACAGCGTTTCTTCGCCGCCATTTTGCTATCTGATGTCACCACGCACGTTGCGTAATGGCGTCATTCCCAGAGCTCGGCATCGTGAAAGGAATCGTTTGAAATATTGGACGCCGGGTGGACGGCAGTTGGATGCCAGTTGGACGGCAGCCGGACGCCGGGTGGACGCCAGGAGAATGCCGGGTGGACGACAGTTGGACGACAGATGGGCGCCAGTTGAACAGCAGGTGGATGCCAGTTGGACGGCAGTTGGACGGCAGTCAGACCCCAGGTGGAAGCCAGTTGGACGGCAGTCAGACGCCGAGTGGAAGCCGGGTGGACGGCAGTTGAATGCCAGGAGAACATCAGTCAGACACCGGGTGGACGCCAGGAGAATGCCGGGTGGACGACAGTTGGACGACAGATGGGCGCCAGTTGAACAGCAGGTGGATGCCAGTTGGACGGCAGTTGGACGGCAGTCAGACCCCAGGTGGAAGCCAGTTGGACGGCAGTCAGACGCCGAGTGGAAGCCGGGTGGACGGCAGTTGAATGCCAGGAGAACATCAGTCAGACACCGGGTGGATGCCAGTTGGACGCCAAGTGGACGGGAATTGAACGCCTGTTGGACGCCAGGCGGACGTGAGTTGAACACCAGTTGGACGCCGGTTGGCAAGCCATTCCCAGGAATTTATATGCCAGGAACCGGTTTTTGATTCCCATCCCTAGGCGGTACACAATCGAGACTGGACGGCAGCAATTGGTTTCATTTCAACTTGATTTTTCTCCCTCAGCCAAAGTTTGAGGCTGGTTCAGGAAGTTCCTGGTTGAAAAGTGGGCGGAGGCTGCGGCTCGTCTGCTGTTTCAGTGTCAGAAGCTCTTCTGTGCAAGTGGACGCCAGGTGGACGCCAGGTGGACACCAAGTGGAGTTAGTGATTTATATCATAGTTTAGTGAGAAATGTTCTCAAATAAATACAGTTGTGTTCAAAATAACAGCAGTCCCACATCACGAGCAAGATAAATCACTGTTTTTGTTAGAATTTAAACTTCTACACTGCAAGTACGTTTCTAGAATGTTTAGTAAAGGTATAGAAAACCAACAGACCCAACAGGCATGACGTGCACGCTGTTGATTCTGTCAAACTGAATCATTTACTGAAAGGGGCGTGTTCAAAAAGGTAGCAGTGCGTAGTTCAATTAGTGAGGTCATTGATTATGTGGAAAAAAAGGCGTTGAACAAGTTGCCCTTATTTAATGATGATGTGGGCTCTGTACCGAGGATGTGGTTGTGGCTTGTGCAGCCCTTTGAGACACTTGTGATTTAGGGCTATATAAATAAAGATTGATTGATTTAATGATGAAGGCAACTGACGCTGCATGTGCTGGCTGAGCATTTGTCCTTGGAAAAACAGAGTCAAAATATATCGTTCAAGACACTGTTCAGAAGAAGAGCGTTCTTTGATTAAGAATGTAATAAAAGAGGGGAAAACCTAAAAAGAAGTGCAGGAAATGATAGGATGTTCAGCTAAAATGATATCAAACGCTTTAAAATGGCAGCCAAAACCAAAAAGGCGAGGAAGAAAAAGGACTTTTGGAATGGATGGGAGAATAACCAAAATGGCAAAAGCTCAGCCAATGATCAGCTCCAGGAGGATCAAAGAAGATCTAAGATGGCCTGTGAGTACTGTAACAATCAGACCTGTGAGTACTGTAACGATCAGACCTGTGAGTACTGTAACACTCAGACCTGTGAGTACTGTAACGATCAGACCTGTGAGTACTGTAACACTCAGACCTGTGAGTACTGTAACAATCAGACCTGTGAGTACTGTAACACTCAGACCTGTGAGTACTGTAACAATCAGACCTGTGGGTACTGTAACACTCAGACCTGTGAGTACTGTAACACTCAGACCTGTGAGTACTGTAACAATCAGACCTGTGAGTACTGTAACAATCAGACCTGTGGGTACTGTAACGATCAGACCTGTGAGTACTGTAACACTCAGACCTGTGAGTACTGTAACAATCAGACCTGTGAGTACTGGAACAATCAGACCTGTGAGTACTGTAACACTCAGACCTGTGAGTACTGGAACAATCAGACCTGTGAGTACTGGAACACTCAGACCTGTGAGTACTGTAACACTCAGACCTGTGAGTACTGGAACAATCAGACCTGTGAGTACTGTAACAATCAGACCTGTGAGTACTGTAACAATCAGACCTGTGAGTACTGTAAGACTCAAACCTGTGAGTACTGTAACACTCAGACCTGTGGGTACTGTAACAATCAGACCTGTGAGTACTGTAACACTCAGACCTGTGAGTACTGTAACAATCAGACCTGTGAGTACTGTAAGACTCAAACCTGTGAGTACTGTAACACTCAGACCTGTGGGTACTGTAACAATCAGACAACGTCTATGTGAAGCCAAGCTAGCAGCAAGAAGCCCCCGCAAAGTCCCATTGTTAAAAAAAAGACGTGTGCTGAAGCGGTTACAATTTGCCAAAGAACACATTGACTGGCCTAAAAAGAAATGGGGTTATATTTGTGGACTGATGAGAGTAAGATTGTTCTTTTTGGGTCCAAGGGCCACAGACAGTTAGTCAGACGTCCTGCAAACACTGAATTCAAGCAATAGTAGACAGTGTAGACGGTGCAGCAAGCATCATGATATAGGGATGTTTCTTGTACTATGGTGTTGGTCCTATTTATCGCATACCAGGGATCATGGATCAGTTTGAGTACATCAGAAAACTGGAAGAAGTCATGTTGCCGTATGCTGAAGAGGAAATGCCCTTGAAAAGGGTGTTTCAACAAGACAATGACCTCAAACACACCAGCAAGCGAGAAAAATCACGGTTCCAGACAAACAGAATTCAAGTAATGGAGTGGCCAGCACAATCCCCGAACTTTAATCCCATTCAAAACTTGTGGGCTGACATAAAAAAACGCTGTTCATGGGGCAAAACCAAAAAATGCAGAGGAATTGTGGAACGTAGTACAATTGTCCTGGGCTACAACACCTGTTGACCGCTGCCAGCAGTTGGTGGACTCCATGTGCCACAGATGTGAAGCAGTTGATCAGAAACTGTGGTTAGGCAACTCAATTATAGTTAATAATTCTAAGGAAAGTTGAATCTGCAAGCCTTTCTTAGTTTGTACAGTACATTTGAGTTTTGTAAAGAAGGATGTCAACACTGCTATTTTTCTGTACTATATTTATTGACTTTCTGTTAAATATTGTCAAAATAATTACTTTTTTCCAATTTTCTGGCTTTGAAATAGAATGTGCAATGTCCCCAATGCATTTGTGTTCATTCAAATAACATTTCTTTCAATCATTTTGAGGTTTACTCACCTTTTTAAACACACTGCTATTATTATGGACATAACTGTATGTCATTGGGGACAGATCAACGCCAGATCAACGCCAGATCAACGCCCGGTGGACGCCAGATGCACGCCAGATGGACATCAGATGGACACCAGGTGGACGGCTGGTGGATGCCAGTTGGACACCAGGTGGATGCCAGTTGGACACCAGGTGGACACCAGGTGGACGGCAGGTGGATGCCAGTTGGACACCAGGTGGACGGCAGGTGGATGCCAGTTGGACACCAGGTGGACACCAGTTGGACACCAGGTGGACACCAGTTGGACACCAGTTGGACACCAGTTGGACGGCAGGTGGATGCCAGTTGGACACCAGTTGGACACCAGGTGGACGGCAGGTGGACGGCAGAAGAACAATTGAATAGAGTTGAAAGAACACAATGAAACACAAACCAAGTGAAATAGTTTTCACTCCACTGCTACTCCAAGTTGAGGCTGGTTCAGGAAGTTCCTGGTTGAAAAGTGGGCGAGCTGTTTCAGTGTCAAAGGATCTTCTGTCTTGGAGTCAACTGTGCAGCTTCTGAAAGTGTGGAAGGTCAACTGGATGTGTTTGCACCTTCAATTCATCATGAAATGAAGACATCATGTCTTTTTCAAACCTCCCATTTCTTCTTGCTTGCTCTCAACAGATGCTGACGCTTCCCTTCCCTCTCCCTTATCTCATCCCTTTGACCTCTCCCTTATCTCATCCCTTTGAGCCTCTCCCTTATTTCATCTCTTTGACCTCTCCCTTATCTCATCCCTTTGAGTCTCTCCCTTATTTCATCTCTTTGACCTCTCCCTTATCTCATCCCTTTGAGCCTCTCCCTTATCTCATCCCTTTGAGCCTCTCCCTTATTTCATCTCTTTGAGCTTCTCCCTTATCATCCCGTTGACCTCTCCCTTATCTCATCTCTGTGAGCCTCTCCCTTATCTCATCCCTTTGACCTCTCCCTTATCTCATCTCTGTGAGCCTCTCCCTTATCTCATCCCTTTGACCTCTCCCTTATCTCATCCCTTTGACCTCTCCCTTATCTCATCTCTGTGAGCCTCTCCCTTATCTCATCCCTTTGACCTCTCCCTTATCTCATCCCTTTGAGCCTCTCCTTTATCTCATCCCTTTGACCTCTCCCTTATCTCATCCCTTTGACCTCTCCCTTATCATCCCTTTGACCTCTCCCTTATCTCATCCCTTTGACCTCTCCCTTATCATCCCTTTGACCTCTCCCTTATCTCATCCCTTTGACCTCTCCCTTATCTCATCCCTTTGACCTCTCCCTTATCATCCCTTTGACCTCTCCCTTATCATCCCTTTGACCTCTCCCTTATCTCATCCCTTTGACCTCTCCCTTATCTCATCCCTTTGACCTCTCCCTTATCATCCCTTTGACCTCTCCCTTATCTCATCCCTTTGACCTCTCCCTTATCATCCCTTTGACCTCTCCCTTATCTCATCCCTTTGAGCCTCTCCCTTATCTCATCCCTTTGGCCTCTCCCTTATCTCATCCCTTTGACCTCTCCCTTATCATCCCTTTGACCTCTCCCTTATCTCATCCCTTTGAGCCTCTCCCTTATCTCATCCCTTTGACCTCTCCCTTATCTCATCCCTTTGACCTCTCCCTTATCTCATCCCTTTGAGCCTCTCCCCGCACTGTCCTCTCCACTTAAAACAAGGAACTGATTGGTATGACTAGATCGTCTGGACGAGACGAGAGGGAACCTGTCTGCTGGATGCATGATGGATGCATGATGGATGCATGATGGACGCATGATGGACGCATGATGGACGCATGATGGACGCATGATGGACGCATGATGGATGCGTGGGAGAAGTGGAGGGTCGTGTTTACCTATACTAACTTTATAAACAGGGCATCTGCTGATTGACCCTGTAACTAACCACTAACTTGATAGTTGACTAGTCATGGATTAGTCGTTGACTAATCAAATTGACTAACACACATTCAGTGGCTCTATTTCAAACATCAACTTTTGGATTCTGATTGAAATAGTTCAGACATATGTGCTTACTAACAAGTCAAATGACTAATTCATTCATAAGTATTTATTTATACTGTGACTATATATATATATACCGTATTTTCCGCACTATTAGCCGCACCTAAAAACCACAAATTTACTCAAAAGCTGACAGTGCGGCTTTTAACCCGGTGCGCTTTATATATGGATTAATATTAAGATTCATTTTCATAAAGTTTCGATCTCGCAACTACGGTAAACAGCCGCCATCTTTTTCCCCCGTAGAACAGGAAGCGCTTCTTCTTCTACTGTAAGCAACCACCAAGGTAAGCACCCGCCCCCATAGAACAGGAAGCGCTTCTTCTTCTACTGTAAGCAACCACCCGCCCCGGAAGAAGAAGCGCGCGGTGCATGCTGGGATATGTGACGTTTCATTTCCATTTGTGTGTTTATGTAAAGACCCCAAAATGGCTCCTATTAAGTGTGTTGTCTGTCTAATTATAAATAATGCAGACGAGGCGTGTTAACTGAGTTCTCAACGTTTACTCACAGCGTGCTCATAACCACATTCTAACTGCCAGCATACAACAACGCTTCTCAGGGCTACCGCGCATGCTCGTCACTATCGTTGCATGCTGGGTAGTGTAGTTGTTATATTTGCTAGCTCATAACATCACATTGAGAGACACGCTTACGCGCTTAATTCAATACTCGCCGTCATTCCGGGTGGATTGACAAAAGACCTCCAGCCGCTAGATATTGGTGTCAACAGGGCATTCAAAGCTAGACTGCTAACTGCGTGGGAACAATGGATGACAGAAGGCGAACACACCTTCACTAAGACAGGGAGACAGCGCCGGACGACATACGCCCAACTTTTCAATTCGGACACCGAAGGAGAATAATTCGAGGGATTTACGAATGAAGAATAACTTCAGAAAGTGAGCGTTATGTTTATTTTGTGTGTTGTGACATTAACGTTCGAGCAACATTATGTTGCTATTGCTCTGCACTATTTTGAATTTTACTATTTTTGTGATTGCACATTTGCGTACATTTTGGGAGTGAACAGAGTTGTTAGAACGCTGGTTTTTAATATATTATTAAAGTTTGACTGACCTATCTGACTGTTTTTTTTGACATTCCTTTAGCGCAGTTAGATGTGGCTTACAACACGGGGCGGCTTATAGGTGGACAAAGTTTTGAAATATGCCGTTCATTGAAGGCGCGGCTTTTAACCCAGGGCGCCTTATGGTGCGGAAAATACGGTATATATATATATATATATATATATATATATATATATAGATATATATATAATTCATTCATTCATTCATAAGTATTTATTTATACTGTGACTATATATATATATATATATATATATATATATATATAATTCATTCATAAGTATTTATTTATACTGCGACTATATATATATATATATATATGATATCACTATCACTATATATATATATATATATATATATATATATATATATATATAGTCACAGCTCAACTTTCGCCCTTTTACACGGTAGTTACCTTATCCTACCACTAGAGGGCGACATAGACCATGTCTAAATCAACAGTGCTTATTATTCTCCATTCATTTCTATATGACATCAGCATTGTGCAGCCAGACTGAGCTGCTTCATCACACTTAGTGTGGCACACTTTCACAACTATGTTCATACCTCATGCTCATGTATTTACATTACATACATACATACATACATATATATATATATATATATATATATATATATATATATATATATGTGTATGTGAGGGAACTCTCCTGAAGGAATCAATAAAGTACTATCTACTGTGTATATATATATATATATATATATATATATATATATATATATATATAGTGGTGGTCAAAGGTGTATGAACACTTGTAAAGAACATCATGTCATGGCTGTCTTGAGTTTCCAATCATTTCTACAACTCTTGTTTGTGATGTAGTGATTGGAGCACATACTTGTTGGTCAGAAAAAACATTCATGAAGTTTGCTTCTTTGATGAATTTATTATGGCTCTACTGAAAATGTGAGGGTGAAAAGTATACATACAGCAATGTTCATATTTGCTTACATGTCCCTTGGCAAGTGTACCTGCAATAAGGCACTTTTGGTAGCCATCCACGAGCTTCTGCTTGACCACTTGACCACTCCTCTTGACAAAATTGGTGCAGTTCAGCTAATTTTCTGACATGGACTTGTTTCTTCAGCATTGTCCACACGTTTAAGTCAGGACTTTGGGAAGGCCATTCTAAAACCTTCATTGATTTAGCCATTCCTTTACCACTTTTGAGGTGTGTTTGGGGTCACTGTCCTGTTGGAACACCCAACTGCGCCCAAGACCCAACCTCCGGGCTGATGATTTTAGATTGTCTTGAACAATTTGGAGCTAATCCTCCTTTTTCATTGTCTCATTTAAAGCAGCAGTTCCATTGGCAGCAAAACAGGCCCAGAGCATAATACTACCACCACCATGCTTGACGGTAGGCTTGGTGTTCCTGGGATTAAAGGCCTCACCTTTTCTCCTCCAAACATATTGCTGGGTATTGTGGCCAGACAGCTCCATTTTTGTTTCATCATCACATACATGTATCTACATATGTATACGTATACATATATAATATCATTTCTTCAAGTGAAAGGTACAAGGGGTAAACATGGATGGATGGAATATAAATGTAAGCAAACTCAGTTCATGCTTAAGCTTACACGTTTTCATTCTAATAACATTTTTTATTTTTGAACAAATATTAATGCATGTACTTGGCTGAAATAAAGCCTAAATCCACAACAATCTAATAATACGTGGTAGAAGATTGTTCCACACATGCTAGAAGTGTTGATGCTGTTAGTTCATGTTTTGACAGTTGATTTGGAACATGTGTTCCTTACACTGGTACTTATAGGAGAACCTTTCAAACTGCAACTCGATGCTTTCTCGCCTGTGTGTCTCCTCATGTGTCTTACAAGTGCTGATCGGTAACAAAAGCTTTTGTTGCAGTTTGGACAGGAAAATGGTTTTTCACCAGTGTGTTTTCGCATGTGTACTGTCAAATCAGCATTTTGCATATAACCTTTACCACAGACTGAACAACTAAAGGGTCTTACACCAGTGTGTATACTTGTGTGGAATATCAAATGTGCCTTCCTGGTGAATCGTTTACTACAAATTAAGCACATGAATGGTTTCTCTCCAGTGTGTAGTCTTGTGTGTTTTTTCAAATTCTCCTTTAGAGAGAATCTTTTGCAACAAACTGAGCACATGAACGGTTTCTCTCCAGTGTGCGTTCTCATGTGTATTCTCAGATAACTGCGGTATTTAAAAGTTTTGTCACAGTGAGAACATTTCGAGTGTGTGTTGTCAGTGTGACGTGTTTGACCAGCTTCATCAGTGTCAGGAGAGTGCGACCTTGATAGTGGAGCTACAAACTTGTTTGTTGGTGGTCCTCCACAGTGGTCTCCATCAGCTTCTCTTGGAGGCTCCTCCTCACTTTCACCTTTGACCTCATCATCTTCACTCTTCACAACCACACCGGTCACTGGGAACTCCTGACTGATGCTGTGTTCCTCCTCTTCCTCTTTGATGCGCAGGGTCTGTGGCTCCTCTTGCTCCGTCCACTCCTGCTGCTCAGGGAGAAGATGTTCTTCACGGACGTCTGCAGAACACAAGAAGAAGGATTGCAACCAACATTTTTGACTGAAACACAGTCTGAATATTTGGCTTCCTGGTACAAAATGCCGCAGCACAACTCTTAAACACACTTCTGCGTTCTTTGCTTCAAGTCCATTTCAGAGTTGATTACAACTTTCCTTTTTAAATGCTCCATCATATTTGTGGTCAAGATCTACTAGGGCTGGGCGATATTATCATTACCGTATTTTCCGCACTATTAGCCGCACCTAAAAACCACAAATTTACTCAAAAGCTGACAGTGCGGCTTACAACCCGGTGCGCTTTATATATGGATTAATATTAAGATTCATTTTCATAAAGTTTCGGTCTCGCAACTACGGTAAACAGCCGCCATCTTTTTTCCCCGTAGAAGAGGAAGTGCTTCTTCTTCTACGGCAAGCAACCGCCAAGGTAAGCACCCGCCCCCATAGAACAGGAAGCGCTTCTTCTTCTACTGTAAGCAACCACCCGCCCCCGTAGAAGAAGAAGAAGCGCGCGGATATTACGTTTCATTTCCTTTGTGTGTTTACATCTGTAAAGACCACAAAATGGCTCCTACTAAGCGACAGGTTTCCGGTTCATGAAAAGACGCAATCTCTCCATCCGCACACGGACTACTATTTCACAGCAACTGCCTAAAGACTTTCAAGAAAAGCTGGCTACTTTCCGTGCATATTGTAAAAACAAGATAGCTGAAAAAAAGATCCGGCCAGAGAACATTATCAACATGGACGAGGTTCCACTGACTTTTGATATTCCTGTGAACCGCACTGTGGATACAACGGGAGCACGTACGGTGAATATTCGCACCACAGGGAATGAGAAGTCATCCTTCACTGTGGTTCTAGCTTGCCATGCTAATGGCCAGAAACTTCCACCCATGGTGATATTCAAAAGGAAGACCTTGCCAAAAGAGACCTTTCCAGCCGGCGTCATCATAAAAGCTAACTCGAAGGGATGGATGGATGAAGAAAAGATGAGCGAGTGGTTAAGGTAAGTTTAAGTTTACGCGAAGAGGCCGGGTGGCTTTTTTCACGCAGCTCCGTCCATGTTGATATACGACTCCATGCGCGCCCACATCACGCTGGTTTTTAATATATTATTAAAGTTTGACTGACCTATCTGACTGTTTTTTTGACATTCCTTTAGCGCAGTTAGATGCGGCTTACAACACGGGGCGGCTTATAGGTGGACAAAGTTTTGAAATATGCCGTTCATTGAAGGCGCGGCTTATAACCCAGGGCGCCTTATGGTGCGGAAAATACGGTACCAAAAAGGATATATTTGGTTGTATTTATGTTGATAGTTTATGAGCATCAAACCACCTTTTACGGTCCCGAGGAGCTGACCATGGTCTTGCCCAGAACAGTACAGGCAAAGAGTTTAGTTTTTTTTTTTTTTTTTTTTTTTTTGGTTTTTTTTTTATGTCCTGTCCAGCTTCTCAGGCAAATCATATAGTTGATGTAGATGCCCATGTCGGCTGTTCACATTTACTTTACAAAAGAGAAGTGTAGGATACTTCTCTTGTTGCCTTATTTGTATTTGACTTGATTACATGTATTTATATTATCATTTGGTCCGGAGCAGGAGGGGATAGAAAGAGAAAAAAAAAGAAGACAGAGGGGGAAATTGTGGGGACAAGAGGGGGATTAGACAGAGAGACAAAAACAACAACAGCAAACAACAACAACAATAGAGCAACATCAGCAAATATGACATGTACAAATATGATGGTAAAAGTAATAGCAAATAAGCAGTTAGCGAAAAATAAAAAATAATACAGAAATAACAATGAGCATTATTACACTACAAATGGATCAATACAAATACCAATAGAAATAGCGCTATTGATAATGAACAATACCAATAATTTACCTTTATTATCAACAATACAGTTGTTTAAATGCAACAATACATATACGTAATGATAACTTGAGATACGAAAGAATGCAGAAAAATGGAGGGGGAGAAAGAGAAGCAACCTACATTAACCTTGTAGATTGTTATAGTCACAATAGGTTAAGCTTTGTCAGTGTGCCATGTGTTACACCCAGTTTACCCTAGGGCAACAACGTTAATATATGTTTGATGAAACGTGATTATGTGCATGAGTGTAAGTATGCATATGTACTTGTATATGTACAGAATGTGTATATGTGTTTGTACAATGAATGTATATGTACAGAATGTGTATATGTGTTTGTACAGTGAATGTATATGTACAGTATGTGTATGTGTATGTTTGTATATTGAATGTGCGTGTGGATGTACGAACATTAGGTAGGTAAATATGTACTGTATTTGTGTATGTATGTGGGAGCGTAGGTACCTATGTACGTATGTGAGCATATGTGAATTTGCATGTACAATACATTCGACTCCCAGAGTGCGTGGGAGCCAGAGCACGGCCCCATCACCCCCGAGAGCCCAACCCACAAACAGGAGGCGTGGTGCCCAGGGAACCAGGGACCACCGCCCCCACGCAGCCAAGCCGGCCAGCGACAGGAACCCCAGAGCCCGACCCACCGTACCGCCCACAAGGGCCAGCAGCAGGCCGCAGACAGACGCACCCGGCAGAGGACAGAGCACGAGAAAAGCAGGGGACAGCCAGACCCCAAGCCAGCGAGAGACCACACCCCACACGGGCAGAAGGCGAGACGCCCCGCCCGAGGGACCCAGAGACTCCCCGCAACCGGACGGGAAGACCGCCCCCGCCCCACCGGCAACCGGGCCCCCACGAGCCCACCCCCCACCCCCGGAGAGCGCGGCGAGGCCAGCCCCCGGCCACCCCACCCAAACCGGCCACCGCAGGACCACCCAGGCACAGGGCCACGGGAACCACCCACCCCACCCGCAGGGACCCCAACGATGGAGATGGAACAACCAGCAACCGCCCCGCCGAGCCCCCCCCCGAGGGAGGGGAAAATTAAAAAATAATATTAATAAAATATATTAAAAAATAAATAAATAAATTAATTAATTAATTAATTAATTAAAAAAAAAAAGAATTAAAAGAAGATCACAGACATGCTGACAAACAAGGTCACTACCCCAGCAACTGGCCGACTCGCAGCACCTCGGAATACCTTGCAGCACCAAGCTACCACAACAGACGCAGGGACTAGGCCCAACAGGCCCCAACCAAGACGGGCACCCGGAAGGGATGGACAGCGGGACCCAGGAGCTCCAGACACGCAGTTCGGATGCAGTAGCCTGAGGCGTCGACCCCCGTCTGACAGGCAGGCCCAGAGCGTACCCCCAGAAATATACATACATACATACATATATACATACACATACACACATACACGTATACATACCCACACATACACATATACATACACATATGTACACATACACATATATAAACATACATACATACACACACATATACATACATATACACAGTTCGTCAGCCCCGACAGCCATCACGCGCGCGCGCTGCCATCAGTCACAACATCAGCCACACCCCTGCACCAGACCCAGCAGCCACGGGCGCCCACACCACAAACAAACGGCAACAGAAACAGCAGCCGCAATAACCCCAGACAGCCAGCACCAGCCAATCAAATCAAAGCGATCAAAAAAAAAACTGCGACGAGCAACCACACACCACCAGGGCCACGGAGACCAGCCGGCGCCAGCCCGCCGGTCAGCCCGAACGGCAACACGCAAACAAGAGACACCAACAACCCCCCCAACCAAAAGGCCCCCCACCCCAACCCAAACCCGCACAAACACACCACCGCCCAAACAACCGAGACACAGCATCCAGACCAGACACGGGGGCTGCGCCGCCACCACACCAAGTCACCAACAGAGACCCCACAGCGCAAGGTCGGGCCACACGGGCACGGACCCCATCCAACAGGAAGTGAGACCCGCGCGACGCCACACACAAATAAATAATAAGATTAAAAAAATAAAAAATAAAAAAATAAAATAAAATAAAAAATAAAATTTAAAAAATAAAATAAAATAAAAATAAGTAAATAATAAAAATAAAAATAATAAATACATTAAAAATTAAAAAAAATATATAACAATAATAAATGAATAAAAGCCTGGCAGGCCACCAGACCGCAGTCCCCCCGGCCGACGAGGCAATGAGGGGTGCGCCGAACCCCAAACCCCCCATGCATGTGTACAAGGCCCCCAGAGTGTCTACTGTGTAGTTAAAATTAGGAGGTCAGCCGTTACAGCCGACCTCCAGTCCCTATTGATGTGTGTACTGTAGCGTGAGTGAGATATGTATGCTTGTGGGAACTAATAATGCGATTAAAATTGGGGGACATCAAGGTCATGGTGGGTCCCAACCAAACCAAGCCCCCCAAATCCTAAGTGTCTAATATGCAGCTAAGATTGAGGGATGGACGAGCAGGGGACAAGACAGGAGGACTGGAGCCCCATTGGAGGCATCCTCAACCCCCCGCCATGCCTCCCCGCAGGACAATCCCCAAAGTCCTATATATGTGTGACTGTGTGCGCTATAAGTAGGAGGAGTAGAGGGCCCGGACATCCCCCCAGTCCACGCGGCCGACAACCAGGAACTACGGCCAGGAGGCCGCCACCCCCCGCCACAGCCCGTGACCCACACCAGACCACTTTAACGTGACGCCACGCGAGCCCCTCCCCCCGCCAAACAAAGCCAGCCCCCGCCCGCCCCAACCCAACCCTGCAGAGCCCATACCGGCAACCAAACGCAGAGAAACCGCACAGCCCCCACGCCCAATGCAAACACCGCATCCCGGCCATCCACACAGCAACGTGCCCATACGAGTCCCGGCCAGGGGAAGGAGCCCCCCAACGGGGCAAGAAGCCAATGCATCCCGTCCGCCCGCCAGCCCCCAAACCAGCCGGCAAGCCAACGCCAGCCAGCCCCACAACCCCACAAGCGCACAGACACCAGCCACAGTCCCCCAACCACTCCAACCCAACACAGCGATGCCAAGCGCTGGTATCACCGCAGCAACCATCACCACCACCGCCCGTCCGCAGCGTAAACACCCGCGGCCGCCGAAACCAAAACAAAAAAGCGACCGACCCCGTAAACCACAACAACGCACACCCCCGGCTACCACCGAGGCCACCAACCCACCTACCCCAACTCATCCACCGCCAGGCCAATTGAGCCACCGGACATCCACACCCATGCACACACCTACACACTCATATACACATACATACATGCATATACATATACATACACATACACACATATACACACGCATGCATATACATATAAACATACACATCCACACATATATACACATTAATACACCCACACACATATACATAAGCCCACATATACACAAACACATACATACACAACACACACACACAAAAAATAAAATAAATAAATACAAAATTAAAAAAAAAAAAAATAGAAAGAAAAGAAAAAAAAAATAATAATAAAATAAAAATAAACCCTTTAAATAAAATAAAATAAATAAAAATAAACAAGAGGCCTGGTCGCCAACAGTGCCCAACGCCACCAAACCCCGCAGCCCCTCCCGCACGTCCAGGCCCCCCCCGCCCACCACCCACCAGGCATCCCATCCGGCAAAAAGCCATAAGGGCCCAGCCCTGCGCCCACAGCCGGCATGCCACGGCACCTCAGCAGACCCGGCGCCGCGATCAGCAATGCACACCGGGGCAGCGACACATACATATGTACCTACATACATACACACAGATTTCACCATACATATATACAAACGTACACACACCCACATACACGCGTACCCATATATAATTTAACAGAATAAGTTAAATATATTAAATAGATTAAAAAAATAAAATAATAATAATAATAATAATAATATATATATATATATATACATACACACATACATATATATATATACACATACATACACATACATTCATACATACATACATACATACATATAGAGAGTTTAGGTTTTTAAAGACTTTACAGATATCTTTACTGTTGGTCCCACTACAGATTGTTCATATGCAACATAGAAGAATCCGCTATTCATTTGTAGTTATTTTCTATGAAATGTACTTTATTTCCTTTAACGATGCCACTTATAGTTATTTTCTATAATATGTACTTTATTCAAAGACTTCTATGGAATTACAAAAACCGAGAATCCGATTTCCCTGCGGGTCACCGGGGCCCCCACTCTGGAGGCAGGCCCGGGGTTGGGGCACGATGGCGAGCGCCTGGTGGCCGGGCTTGCACAGCCCGAAGAGGCGACGTGGGTCCCCCCTCCAATGGGCTCACCACACATGTGAGCTGGGCGCCAGCCGAAGGCAGGGCACTTGGCGGTCCGATCCTCGGCTACATAAGCTAGCTCTTGGGACATGGACTGTCACCTCGCTGGGGGGGGGGAAGCCCGAGCTCGTGCGCCAGGTGAAAAAGTTCCGGCTGGATATAGTCGTATTCACTTCGACGCACAACAAGGGCTCTGGAACCAGTTCTCTCGAGAGGGGCTGGACTCTCTTCCACACTGGCGTTGCACGTAGTGAGAGGCGACGGGCTGGGGTGGCAATTCTTGTTGCCCCCCCCGGCTCAAAGCCTGCACGTTGGCGTTCAATCCAGTGGACGAGAGGGTAGCTTCCCTGCGCCTTCGGGTGGAGGGACGGGTCCTGACTGTTGTTTGTGCTTACGCACCAAACAGCAGTTCGGAGTACCCACCCTTTTTGGATACACTCGAGGAAGTACTGGAAAGTGCTCCCCCGGGTGATTCCCTTGTCCTACTGGGGGACTTCAACGCTCATGTTGGCAGCGACAGTGAAACCTGGAGAGGCGTGATTGGGAAGAATGGCCGCCCGGATCTGAACCCGAGTGGTGTTTTGTTATTGGACTTTTGTGCTCATCACAGATTGTCCATAACAAACACCATGTTCAAACATAAGGGTGTCCATATGTGCACTTGGCACCAGGACACCCTAGGCCGCAGTTCCATGATCGACTTTGTAGTTGTGTCATCGGATTTGCGGCCTCATGTTTTGGACACTCGGGTGAAGAGAGGGGCGGAGATGGCTGCGATTGTGGGGAAGGATGCCAGACAGACCTGGCAGGCCCAAACGCATTGTGAGGGTCTGCTGGGAACGTCTAGCAGAGTCTCCTGTCAGAGAGAGTTTCAATTCCCACCTCCGGAAGAACTTTGAACATGTCACGAGGGAGGTGCTGGACAATGAGTCCGAGTGGACCATGTTCCGCACCTCTATTGTCGAGGCGGCTGATTGGAGCTGTGGCCGCAAGGTAGTTGGTGCCTGTCGTGGCGGTAATCCTACAAGCCGTTGGTGGACACCAGCGGTAAGGGATGCCGTCAAGCTGGAAAAAAAAGTCCTATCGGGTTTTTTTGGCTTACAGGACTCCTGAGGCAGCGGACAGGTACCGAGAGTCCAAACGGTGTGCGGCTTCAGCGGTTGCGGAGGCAAAAACTCGGACATGGGAGGAGTTCGGGGAAGCCATGAAAAACGACTTCCGGACGGCTTCGAAGCGATTCTGGACCACCATCCGCCGCCTCAGGAAGGGGAAGCAGTGCAGTGTCAACACCGTGTATGGTGGGGATGGTGTTCTGCTGACCTCGACTGCGGATGTTGTGGATCGGGGGAGGGAACACTTCGAAGACCTCCTCAATCCCACCAACACGTCTTCCTATGAGGAAGCAGTGCCTGGGGAATCTGTGGTGGGCTCTCCTATTTCTGGGGATGAGGTTGCTGAGGTAGTTAAAAAGTCCCCCGGTGGCAAGGCCCTGGGGGTGGATGAGATCCGCCCCGAGTTCCTTAAGGCTCTGGATGCTGTGGGGCTGTCTTGGTTGACAAGACTCTGCAGCATTGCGTGGACATTCGGGGTGGTACCTCTGGATTGGCAGACCGGGGTGGTGGTTCCTCTCTTTAAGAAGGGGAATCAGAGGGTGTGTTCCAACTATCGTGGGATCACACTCCTCAGCCTTCCTGGTAAGGTCTATACAGGTGTACTCGAGAGGAGGCTGCGCCGGATAGTCGAACCTCGGATTCAGGAAGAACAGTGTGGTTTTCGTCCTGGTCGTGGAACTGTGGACCAGCTCTATACTCTTGGCAGGGTCCTTGAGGGTGCATGGGAGTTTGCCCAACCAGTCTACATGTGTTTTGTGGACTTGGAGAAGGCATTCGACCGTGTCCCTCGGGAAGTCCTGTGGGGAGTGCTCAGAGAGTATGGGGTGTCGGACTGTCTGATTGTGGCGGTCCGCTCCCTGTATGATCAGTGTCAGAGCTTGGTCTGCATTGCCGGCAGTAAGTCGGACACGTTTCCAGTGAGGGTTGGACTCGCCCTTTGTCACCGATTCTGTTCATAACTTTTATGGACACAATTTCTAGGCGCAGTCAGGGAGTTGAGGGGATCCGGTTTGGTGGCTGCAGGATTAGGTCTCTGCTTTTTACAGATGATGTGGTCCTGATTGCTTCATCTGGCCTGGATCTTCAGCTCTCATTGGATCGGTTCGCAGCCGAGTGTGAAGCGACTGGGATGAGAATCAGCACCTCCAAGTCTGAGTCCATGGTTCTCGCTCGGGAAAGGGTGGAGTGCCATCTCCGGGTTGGGGAGGAGATCTTGCCCCAAGTGGAGGAGTTGAAGTACCTGGGAGTCTTGTTCACAAGTGAGGGAAGAGTGGATGGTGAGATCGACAGGCGGATCGGTGCGGCGTCTTCAGTAATGCGGACGCTGTATCGATCCGTTGTGGTGAAGAAGGAGCTGAGCCGGAAGGCAAAGCTCTCAATTTACCGGTCCATCTACGTTCCCATCCTCACCTATGGTCATGAGCTTTGGGTTATGACCGAAAGGACAAGATCACGGGTACAAGCGGCCCAAATGAGTTTCCTCCGCCGGGTGGCGGGTCTCTCCCTTAGAGATAGGGTGAGAAGCTCTGCCATCCAGAGGGAGCTCAAAGTAAAGCCGATGCTCCTCCATATCGAGAGGAGCCAGATGAGGTGGTTCGGGCATCTGGTCAGGATGCCACCCGAACGCCTCCCTAGGGAGGTGTTTAGGGCACGCCCGACCAGTAGGAGGCCACAGGGAAGACCCAGGACACGTTGGGAAAACTATGTCTCCCGGCTGGCCTGGGAACGCCTCAGGATCCCCCGGGAGGAGCTGGACGAAGTGGCTAGAGAGAGGAAAGACTGGGCCTCCCTGCTTAGGCTGCTGCCCCCGAGAGCCCAGCTCGGATAAGCGGAAGAAGATGGATGGATGGATGTACTTTATTTCCATGTCTTTTTCAATGGTTTTAACGATGACAGTTCAAGTGTCTTTAGGGCATGGGCGTGTCCATGTAAGCAGCACTGCATCATGGGATGGTTGCACCATGTTGGAAATACTTCCGTAAATAGTTTAGTCTGATGGATGTGTAATCTTTGGTACATGTTATGAAAGGAAAGGTTTGCCTCTAAGATGGTGACCTCATCTCTCCTGGTGATAAACACCTATTTAATAATACCACCTTAACATTTGACAACCAAACAATTATACACCTATTTAATAATACCACCTTAACATTTGACAACAAAACTATTATATATACACTTATTTAATAATACCACCTTAACATTTGACAACCAAACAATTATACACCTATTTAATAATACCACCTTAAAATTGTCAACAAAACAATCATATATACACTTATTTAATAATACCACCTTAACATTTGACAACAAAATAATTATATATCCACTTATTTAATAATACCACCTTAACATTTGACAACCAAACAATTATACACCTATTTAATAATACCACCTTAACATTTGACAACCAAACAATTATACATCTATTTTATGATACCACCTTAACATTTGACAACCAAACAATTATCCACTTATTTAATAATACCACCTCAACATTTGACAACAAACAATTATACACTTATTTAATAATACCACCTTAATATTTGACAACAAAATAATGATATATACACTTATTTAAAAATACCACCTTAACATTTGACAACCAAACAATTAAACACCTATTTAATAATACCACCTTAACATTTGACAACCAAACAATTATACATCTATTTAATAATACCACCTTAACATTTGACAACCAAACAATTATACATGTATTTTATAATACCACCTTAACATTTGACAACCAAACAATTATATATACACTTATTTAATAATACCACCTTAACATTTGACAACAAAACAATTATATATATACACTTATTTAATAATACCACCTTAACATTTGACAACAAAACAATTATCCACTTATTTAATAATACCATCTCAACATTTGACAACAAAATAATTACACACTTACCGTATTTTCTGCACCATAAGGCGCCCTGGGTTAAAAGCCGCGCCTTCAATGAACGGCATATTTCAAAACTTTGTCCACCTATAAGCCGCCCCGTGTTGTAAGCCGCATCTAACTGCGCTAAAGGAATGTCAAAAAAACAGTCAGATAGGTCAGTCAAACTTTAATAATATATTAAAAACCAGCGTTCTAACAACTCTGTTCACTCCCAAAATGTACGCAAATGTGCAATCACAAACATACGTATATCAACATGGACAGAGCTGCGTGAAAAAAGCCACCCGGCCTCTTCGCGTAAACTTAAACTTACCTTAACCACTCGCTCATCTTTTCTTCATCCATCCCTTCGAGTTAGCTTTTATGATGACGCCGGCTGGAAAGGTCTCTTTTGGCAAGGTCTTCCTTTTGAATATCACCATGGGTGGAAGTTTCTGGCCATTAGCATGGCAAGCTAGAACCACAGTGAAGGATGACTTCTCATTCCCTGTGGTGCGAATATTCACCGTACGTGCTCCCGTTGTATCCACAGTGCGGTTCACAGGAATATCAGTTGCTGTGAAATAGTAATCCGTGTGCGAATGGAGAGATTGCGTCTTTTCATGAACCGGAAACCTGTCGTTTAGTAGGAGCCATTTTGTGGTCTTTACAGATGTAAACACACAAAGGAAATGAAACGTATGGTGATATCCGCGCGCTTCTTCTTCTTCTACGCGGGCGGGTGGTTGCTTACAGTAGAAGAAGAAGCGCTTCCTGTTCTATGGGGGCGGGTGCTTACCTTGGTGGTTGCTTGCGTAGAAGAAGCGCTTCCTGTTCTACGGGGAAAAAAGATGGCGGCTGTTTACCGCAGTTGCGAGACCGAAACTTTATGAAAATGAATCTTAATATTAATCCATATATAAAGCGCACCGGGTTAAAAGCCGCACTGTCAGCTTTTGAGTAAATTTGTGGTTTTTAGGTGCGGCTAATAGTGCGGAAAATACGGTATTTAATAATACCACCTTAACATTTGCCAACCAAACATTTATACTTATTTAATAAATACCAGCTTAACATTTGACAACAAAACAATTATACATTAGTTTAATAATGCCACCTTCACATTTGACATCAAAACAATTACACATGTATTTATTAGTACCACCTTAACATCTGACAACAAAACAATTATACATTTATTTAATAATACCATCTAACATTTAACAAAACAATTATACACTTATTTATTAATACCACCTTAACATTTGACAACAAAACAATTATACACCTATTTAATATTACCACCTTAACATTTGACAACCAAACAATTATACACCTATTTAATAATACCACCTTAACATTTGTCACGCACTTTATTAGTCAAGTCAGTGACTTTGAGTCGCCATGTTACCTCGCTCCCACACTTCACTTACTGCAGTCTCAGTGCATCGCTATTTGTATCATTTGTTATATTCTCTCAAATAAACTGCTACACACCAGCCAACCTATTTTGACACGTCAGCTCGTACACGGCACACGATTGGCTGATGCTGCGTTCTATCCTGGGATCTGATTGGCTGATGCTGCGTTCTATCCTGGGATCTGATTGGCTGATGCTGCGTTCTATCCTGGGATCTGATTGGCTGATGCTGCGTTCTATCCTGGGATCTGATTGGCTGATGCTGCGTTCTATCCTGGGATCTGATTGGCTGATGCTGCGTTCTATCCTGGGATCTGATTGGCTGATGCTGCGTTCTATCCTGGGATCTGATTGGCTCTGCGAGCGTTGAAGTGTAGGGCTTTTGTCACATGTGTGTTACAATGTGAATGCATGATGTTGTGCACCTTTTAAGGCTCTTGGCGTCAAATGAAGAATGTAATTATCGCAGGAACTCCTTCATGCGATGCTAAAGGAAGTAGCTTCCTACTTTCCCTTCTCCACCCAGTCAAGTTATTCCAACTCTTCTCTCATGTTAGTTATATAACATCAAGTTAGTCAACATGTGAGAGTAATTTGTAAACAAACCTTGAAGTTGATGTTTCTTGCAAACAGCGTCCAGTAGTTGATGGTTCTCCTCTTTGGTTCGAGAAAGTTCCGCCTCGTATTGTGCGATGGTTCTTTGGAACACTACGAATATTTCTTCAACAGCAGCATTTAGTCGCTGATTCACCAACACTCTCAACATTTGTAGTTGACACATGTTCACACACTTTAAAGTAGTCACAGCTAATCTCTGCTTAGCGATGTATTGATGACTTTGTTAGCAGCTAACACGCTAAGCTAACTAGCAAGCTAAGCTAGCCTTCAGAGTTGACTGAGACGAGTCCAGTTTTGTCCTCACAGCAAACATCAACAAGTGTGGTAGACGATTTGGCATAAAGGTGCAAATGAAAGATGAAGGCAGATTTAAAGACAAATACTGAGTTCTGCGGATGTTCTCATGCGGTTAAAGAGGGCCACGCCTTCTCTTCTTCTTCTTCTTTCCTTTTTCGGCGGACTAAATGCATGCGTGGCGTGTGGCTGCCCTCCACAGGTCTTTGGCAGTATTTCTTCTAGACTGTAAACCACTTTTATAAAAAAGACTTTTGTGGTTTCCTGATGTTTCTGTAATAGAGTGATGTAAGTTGTTTATTGCCATCTCCTGGTGAATAACTGTCTGTAAATGTTGCAATTGATAAATAAAGGTTTATTAAAAAAAATAAAAATAAAAAGACAGGTACACACATAGTACACGTACACACGTATTCCACGTTCACACATTTAATTACATCATTCTTGTAATTTTGTATGTTTGATATTTTACCAGGAAATGTGTATAATATACATATCAATCAATAAATCAATGTTTATTTGTATAGCCCTAAATCACAAGTGTCTCAAAGGGCTGCACAAGCCACAACCACATCCTCGGTTCAGAGCCCACATAAGGGCACATCAGGCCCGGCCCTAACCAATCTGGCGCCCTAGGCAACATTTTAGGTGGCGCCCCCCCACATCGGCAGTGAAGTGTATATACTCACAAGAAACCGAATAGCTTTGTCTTTGACCTTTTTTTTAACTTAAATAAAGCAAATTAACAATCAGAATAGTTAACAAGATAAAAAAAAATATGAATAAATAAATGAATGCAAAAAATAAAAAATGAATATATGAAATACAATATTTTTTACATACATATTGCTTAATTTACATTAATGATGTGCACTTTAACAACTAGGCTTACAACTATACCTAATATATAAAGGGGTGGAAAAGTGACTATTACCTGCAGGGCAAACATTAGCTAACCAGAAGGCAATAACAATGTAAACAAAAAACACCTGCTTAAAAGATCTAATACAAGGAATGTAAGGTGGGAGTACTGTAATTACCTAACGTTACATTATTATTTTCCATGACAATTTAGCCCCCTCCACAATATTAACCCAACGTTAAAACAGAACTAGCTATTTATTGATTAGCAATTGCCGAATCATGTAACATTAGCTTAATGCTAAAAAGCCAGGTTACTATCACATTCTGTAACAGACAAATAATTTCATGTAGGCTAACGTTACCTACCTGCTACCTCTGTCTTTTCTCCTTTCTCCTCCTCTTCTTTTCTCTTTTTTCTTCCCTGGGCACCTGACAGTTTTGGCCGTTTTGACATCTTGTGTTGATTTTTTGATGTGGTGACGTCCAAAAAGAGTCATCGGGAAGGGAGGGGGCGCACCGTGTGGGGGGGCGTAATGTTGTAACAAATAATATTTCTATTATATAGGCTTTACTTTGCATTTTAATTAACGTGGGATTATTTTTTGTATTTAGAAATAATAGTACCAACTTTTTTTTTTTTTCTCCAACATTTGTGGCACTGGCGTGGCGCCCCCTGATGGACGGCGCCCTCAGCATTTGCCTATACGGCCTATGCCACGGGCGGCCCTGGGGCACATATACATATGTACATCAATAAATATATACGCGTAAAAAAAAAAAATAAAAAAGTTGGATATAGTGGTCTGTGGTTACTTTTTGGTTGGCCAACGATTGACCTTGTATTGTGCAACCTGACAGCAAGTGTGTGAGTCTGAAGTACAGAGACCTCGCCTGGTTATTGACTCCAACCCAAAATATTACATCTTAGAAATGTCTTTAATGGAGTGACTTTGTACTGGCTATGACTGTTTATTCTTTGTCTACATGTTTACTGTACATACAGCGTGTTTAACACAAACTAAAAGCTGAATAAAATCACAAGCAGGGACAAAAAGGAAGCCCAAATGACGTGTTAGTGTAGTAAACAGCAAGTCAAACTGAGACTTGCTCCTTTTACTGTTGACAAATGAGCCTTTTATGAATGACAAACATCACGTGGACCCCGACTTAAACACGTTGAAAAACGTATTGGGGTGTTACCATTTAGTGTGGGGAATATGTCCTGTACTGTGCAATCTACTAGTACAAGTTGCAATCAATCAAACATGACACTGCAGGATGTTAACACCATGCACATGCATATCTAAATAGTTCACTGACATAAAACATGACTATCTAAATAGTTCACATGACTGTTGCCATCAAATATAAAGTCTTTAATACATTGTAGGAAATACAAAAGAGAAAGGGAAATACTGGAAAGTAAGTTAGCGAAAGAGAAGATTAGGTTAGCAGTGGAAGATATTTGAGCATTGCACTCAGAACACATATAAAGCATTATATACATATTTAAAATACCCTGGGTTCAATAAAAGTATTATATGCATATTTAAAATACCCTGGGTTCAATAAAAGTATTATATACATATTTCAAATACCCTGGGTTCAATAAAAGTATTATATACATATTTAAAATACCCTGGGTTCAATAAAAGTATTTAAATCAGAACACATAGGTTATAAAGTATTATATACATATTTAAAAAACGCTGGCTTAAATAAAAGAATATAGAGTAGGGATCCATGCACCTCCTCCACACTCCATGTCAGTAGGTGGCGGTAATGCTTGCCATCCGCCATTAAACCAAAGAAGAAGAAGAAGAAGAAGAAGAAGAAGAAGAAGAAGAAGAAGAAGAAGAAGAAGAAGAAGAAGAAGAAGAAGAAGAAGAAGAAGAAGAAGAAGAAGAAGAAAAAAGCAAGATGGCGTTTGACGGAAAATTCCTAAACGTGTTCCTTCTAGTTGTTTGTTTTGAATGATTGCATACATGTGCACATATATAGTGTTTAGTAGATGAATACTTCTTTGTATTCCTGCTACATCAGTCGGCATACATGTGCACATATATAATCATTGTTTGGTACATTAGTCTGACGCGCTAGTTAGCTTAGCTTGTTAGCTGCCAACAAAGACGCGGAAGTGATCAACACATCACTAAGTGCAGATGGACACTAAGTAGACATCAAATGTGAGTGTCAACACATCACTAAGTGCAGATGGACACTAAGTAGACATCACATGTGAGTGTCAACACATCACTAAGTGCAGATGGACACTAAGTAGACATCAAATGTGAGTGTCAACACATCACTAAGTGCAGATGGACACTAAGTAGACATCAAATGTGAGTGTCAACACATCACTAAGTGCAGATGGACACTAAGTAGACATCACATGTGAGTGTCAACACATCACTAAGTGCAGATGGACACTAAGTAGACATCAAATGTGAGTGATCAACACATCACTAAGTGCAGATGGACACTAAGTAGACATCACATGTGAGTGTCAACACATCACTAAGTGCAGATGGACACTAAGTAGACATCACATGTGAGTGTCAACACATCACTAAGTGCAGATGGACACTAAGTAGACATCACATGTGAGTGTCAACACATCACTAAGTGCAGATGGACACTAAGTAGACATCAAATGTGAGTGTCAACACATCACTAAGTGCAGATGGACACTAAGTAGACATCAAATGTGAGTGTCAACTGTTGTGTTGTCATTGGAAAGTGTTGTGTTGTCATTGTGGGATTGTCAACTCTTGTGTTGTCATTGTAAAGTGTTGTGTCGTCATTGTGTGAGTGTCAAGTGTTGTGTTGTCATTGTGTGCGTGTCAAATGTTGTGTTGTCATTGTGGGATTGTGTGTGTCAACTGTTGTGTTGTCATTGTAAAGTGTTGTGTTGTGATTGTGTGAGTGTCAAGTGTTGTGTTGTCATTGTGTGCGTGTCAAATGTTGTGTTGTCATTGTGGGATTGTGTGTGTCAACTGTTGTGTTGTCATTGTAAAGTGTTGTGTTGTGATTGTGTGAGTGTCAAGTGTTGTGTTGTCATTGTAAAGTGTTGTGTTGTCATTGTGGGATTGTCAACTGTTGTGTTGTCATTGTAAAGTGTTGTGTTGTCATTGTGTGATTGTCAAGTGTTGTGTTGTCATTGTGTGCGTGTCAAATGTTGTGTTGTCATTGTAAAGTGCTGTGTTGTCATTGTGGGATTGTGTGTGTCAACTGTTGTGTTGTCATTGTAAAGTGTTGTGTTGTGATTGTGTGAGTGTCAAGTGTTGTGTTGTCATTGTAAAGTGTTGTGTTGTCATTGTGGGATTGTCAACTGTTGTGTTGTGTTGTCATTGTGTGATTGTCAAGTGTTGTGATTGTCAAACCGCCCACGTAACGCAAACTAGTGCTAGTGAAATGACTGAATTGTGTGTTTGATCTTTAACGATGTGTCTTTGACCTGCTACTTGTATTATTTGTGTACTTGTATTGTTTTACTAATGATTGTATTCATCTTGAAGCACACACCAAGCATCATGTCAATCAACTTGTTTATTCTATGATCCTAGCATAGGGCAGACTATATATCATCTGATCCTAGCATAGAGCAGACTATACAGGTAAAAGCCAGTAAATTAGAATATTTTGAAAAACTTGATTTATTTCAGTAATTGCATTCAAAAGGTGTAACTTGTACATTATATTTATTCATTGCACACAGACTGATGCATTCAAATGTTTATTTCATTTAATTTTGATGATTTGAAGTGGCAACAAATGAAAATCCAAAATTCCGTGTGTCACAAAATTAGAATATTACTTAAGGCTAATACAAAAAAGGGATTTTTAGAAATGTTGGCCAACTGAAAAGTATGAAAATGAAAAATATGAGCATGTACAATACTCAATACTTGCTTGGAGCTCCTTTTGCCTCAATTACTGCGTTAATGCGGCGTGGCATGGAGTCGATGAGTTTCTGGCACTGCTCAGGTGTTATGAGAGCCCAGGTTGCTCTGATAGTGGCCTTCAACTCTTCTGCGTTTTTGGGTCTGGCATTCTGCATCTTCCTTTTCACAATACCCCACAGATTTTCTATGGGGCTAAGGTCAGGGGAGTTGGCGGGCCAATTTAGAACAGAAATACCATGGTCCGTAAACCAGGCACGGGTAGATTTTGCGCTGTGTGCAGGCGCCAAGTCCTGTTGGAACTTGAAATCTCCATCTCCATAGAGCAGGTCAGCAGCAGGAAGCATGAAGTGCTCTAAAACTTGCTGGTAGACGGCTGCGTTGACCCTGGATCTCAGGAAACAGAGTGGACCGACACCAGCAGATGACATGGCACCCCAAACCATCACCCAACCATGCAAATTTTGCATTTCCTTTGGAAATCGAGGTCCCAGAGTCTGGAGGAAGACAGGAGAGGCACAGGATCCACGTTGCCTGAAGTCTAGTGTAAAGTTTCCACCATCAGTGATGGTTTGGGGTGCCATGTCATCTGCTGGTGTCGGTCCACTCTGTTTCCTGAGATCCAGGGTCAACGCAGCCGTCTACCAGCAAGTTTTAGAGCACTTCATGCTTCCTGCTGCTGACCTGCTCTATGGAGATGGAGATTTCAAGTTCCAACAGGACTTGGCGCCTGCACACAGCGCAAAATCTACCCGTGCCTGGTTTACGGACCATGGTATTTCTGTTCTAAATTGGCCCGCCAACTCCCCTGACCTTAGCCCCATAGAAAATCTGTGTGGTATTGTGAAAAGGAAGATGCAGAATGCCAGACCCAAAAACGCAGAAGAGTTGAAGGCCACTATCAGAGCAACCTGGGCTCTCATAACACCTGAGCAGTGCCAGAAACTCATCGACTCCATGCCACGCCGCATTAACGCAGTAATTGAGGCAAAAGGAGCTCCAACCAAGTATTGAGTATTGTACATGCTCATATTTTTCATTTTCATACTTTTCAGTTGGCCAACATTTCTAAAAATCCCTTTTTTGTATTAGCCTTAAGTAATATTCTAATTTTGTGACACACGGAATTTTGGATTTTCATTTGTTGCCACTTCAAATCATCAAAATTAAATGAAATAAACATTTGAATGCATCAGTCTGTGTGCAATGAATAAATATAATGTACAAGTTACACCTTTTGAATGCAATTACTGAAATAAATCTAGTTTTTCAAAATATTCTAATTTACTGGCTTTTACCTTTATTGCCCATCCCCAGTAAAAAGTCCTCCTCCTGTCTTTTTTTCCTATGTTGGTCCTCCTGAGGAGATTTTCTTTAGCACATGTAAACATAGTGAGTGCCTCGTGTGACTGAGCAAAGCTAGACGTTTGTAAAGTGGTCTTCTTGTGTTCTGTAGGGGTCTGTGACGAACATCTTCTCCCTGAACAACACAAGTGGAGCTTCGGGATGGCGCAGGAGGAGCCACAGCCCTCCCACATTAAGGAGGAAGATGAGGCCCCTCACGTTAAAAAGGAAGAGGGGGACCCACTGACCCCTCACATTAAAGAGGAAGAGGAGGAACACAGCATCAGTCAGGAGTTCCCAGTGACTGGTGTCCCTGTGAAGAGTGAAGATGAGGAGGTCAAAGGTGAAAGTGAGGAGGAGCCTCCAAGTCGACACATGACAAGAGAAGCTGATGGAGGACCACTAACAGACAAGTTCTTATCAAGGTCACACTCTGATGATGGAGACCAGTGTGGAGGACCACCAGCAGACAAGTTCTTATCAAGGTCACACTCTGATGATGGAGACCAGTGTGGAGGACCACCAGCAGACAAGTTCTTAGCTCCACTATCAGATAGTGAGGACACAACGTCACACTCTGATGATGAAGACTCTAAAGATGGCCAGACAGGCTTTAAATGTTCTCACTGTGACAAAACGTTCAAATATTGTCGTAGTCTGAAAAGACACATGAAAATACACACTGGAGAGAAAAGCTTTTCCTGTTCAATCTGTGGCAAAGATTTTAGTCAAAGGAAAGATTTGAAAACACACCAGAGCGTACACGCCGGAGATAAACCTTTTTTGTGTTCAGAATGTGGTAAAGGTTTTGCAGGAAAAACTAGGTTGAAAGAACACATGAGAACACACACTGCAGAAAAAAAATGTTCTTGTTCAGTCTGTGGTAAAGATTTCCTACAAGGCCGGTATTTAAAAGTACACATGAGGACGCACGCTGAAGAAAAACCTTTCAGGTGTTCCGTCTGTGGGAGAGGTTGTACACATAGCCACAACTTGAAAGTGCACATGCGAACACACACCGGGGAAACCCCTTTCACCTGTTCCGTCTGTGGGAAAAGTTGTGCGCACAGTCACAATTTGAAACTACACATGAGAACGCACACTGGGGAAAAACCCTATTCCTGCTCAAGCTGCAACAAACGCTTTTGTGTACAAAGAAACCTTGTAGTCCACATGAGGACACACACAGGCGAGCAAGTGTTTAGTTGCAGTGCGTGTGAGGAAAGGTTCTCGTACAAGTACCAGCTCAGCAAACACCAGTGTCCTGGTCAGAACAGCAGCAGGGTGGAGTGGCTCAGATGGTAGAGCAGCCATGCAAACAACCCGAGGGTTGGTTCGTATCCGGCTTCCGAAATCCGAGTCGCGTCCTTTGTGTCCTTGTTCACAGCACTTTTACTTTGAAAATGTGTGACTTTATCAATCATTTGTTGGGTCTTGATAATCCATGCTATTAATCACCTCTCTTGTAATATGAATGTTGTTTTATATGTATGTCCTTAGACCTTTATACAATATATAGATAAGGGAAGACGGCGGAATTCTTTGGAAGGTTATGAAGAATTTTAAAGAATCTACATGACACAGTTATTGTGTTTTTTCTTTCTTAAAATCCCCAAAACAATATCAGTTTCAGAAAAGATGGGCAGGTTTGGAATGTTGGGGAACAGCCAATAATGTACATCATCAATAATGTACATCATCAATAATGTACATCATCAATAATGTACATCATCCCACAGACAAATAAATGTCCCTTTGATTCCATCCATCCATCCATTTTCTACCGCTTGTCCTTTTTTGGGGTCGCTGGGAGTGCTGGAGCCTATCTCAGCTGCATTCGGGCGGAAGGCGGGGTACACCCTGGACAAGTCACCACCTCATCACAGGGCCAACACAGATAGACAGACAACATTCACACACTAGGGACCATTTAGTGTTGCCAATCAACCTATCCCCAGGTGCATGTCTTTGGAGGTGGGAGGGGCCTATCCCCAGGTGCATGTCTTTGGAGGTGGGAGGAAGTCGGAGTAGAACCCACGCAGTCATGGGGAGAACATGCAAACTCCACACAGAAAGATCCCGAGCCCGGGATTGAACTCAGGATGTCATGTCTGTATTATCATGTTTTGTTTTAAGTCATGTTTTGTTTAGTTCCTGGCTTTTCACTCCCTTGTCTTGTCACCATAGTTACCCATTAGTTTTCACCTGTCACGTCACGCACCTGTTTCACGTCTTGAGTCACGCACCTGTTTTCGTTAATCATGTCTGTAGTATTTAAGTTCAGTGTTTTTCAGTTTGTCTTGCTGACGACCTCACACCCCATATATGCTTCTGCACACCCTTATGATCCTTGCTGCTCTTTTTTCATGCCGGTTCCATGCCAAGTAAGTTTTTGTTTATCAAGCCACAGTTAATGTTTTTGTTTAATTGTTCATAGTTTATTCTCCGCCACTGTGCGCGCTTTTTGTTTGATCCTTTTTTTTTGTATTTATAGTTAGTTCTAGTGTTTCAATAAAAAAATTTACCTTCATTCCCGTCTCGCCCGTGCCAACTTTCCGTTGCATCCCGGAAAAGCAAACTCCCAAGATCAAGTCCTGACACAGGACTACTCAGGACCTTGGTATTGTGAGGCAGACGCACTAACCCCTCTTCCACCGTGCTGCTCCCTTTGATTCCATGTCTCAGAAAGAACTAGTGTTGTCTTCAATCGCAAAACCACATTCAATTATTTGGAATTGTTTTGATCTCTAAGGAAAAGAGACATTAGTAAAGACTTGTCTAATTTTAGAGTTTGATGTCTGTAATATTGTGTCCACCCACCAAAGAAAAGCCCATAAAGTTCTATAGTCGGCCTTCTAAAAAAAGATGAGAATATTTTTAAGGGTTGGCTTTATAATGTTTTGAAAGTCTTTTTAGTCTAGCATGGCTGCACAGTGGCAGTGTGGAATATAGTCTAGCAGCCAAAATACCACATTTAGCCCAAAGAGTACCACAACATAATGAAAAAGAAAGGGGTATAAATAGAATCTGTTAATAAAAACAAAGATGAGTAGGCATAGATTATAATTAAAAAAGAGAGTAGTGTGTTTAAAGTGTTTGCCAAATACAGTGTAGTCTGAATATTGTATTATTGTTAATCACTCAAAAAACTACAATTAATTAGCGTTGTATTGGGGGGAAAGGTGATGAAAAGTCTGATGGACCACATAGCCCCTAGGGGCCCTCCATGACAAAATGGTATTTAGCTTGATCTCCAAGAAATAGAATGACATCTGCTAATTTAACATGAAGAAAGTGGTTTATGTCCACTTACTGGTCATTTGTTTATGTTGTCTTGAACTGAAATGTTCTTTTTTTTTGTATGCAGGCCACAATTGACTTACTAATTTGTTGTGAGGGTTACTCAAGATTTCATGAAGAAAAAACCTTTGGAACTCTGATTGAATCGGAATAAAGATTCGACACTTTCAGTTACAGTTTTGTTTAAATTAACATTCATATTTTTCTATTTCCCTTTACTGTGGTTTTCTTGCTCAGCTTGTTCCTCCTCAAGCATTTGACATGATAGTTCCAAGATTTGATGCAAGTTTTAGCCTAAACTTGTTGTGAAAACATGGACTTGTATGATTCATGGTTGATTCATAAAACTACGACTAACAGTGATGATTTGATCACAGCCATGATTAATATTAAGGATGAATAATATGTCACTGATGAACTATTATCAAAACATTTGATTAAACTTGATTTATTTCACAGTGTTGCCAACATGACGAGAAAACAACTACTCCACGGACCTTTTAGTAACTGGTCAAGACCACAGGCAGATTTCATGGACCGCACAGACCAGACCAGCACCATGAATTGATTAACGTGGACCCCGACTTAAACAAGTGTAAAAACTTATTGGGGTGTTACCATTTAGTGGTCAATTGTACGGAATATGTACTGTATTGTGTAAACTGTACTCCTTCATATAATGTATTCTCTTCCTTTGCAATCTCCTAATAAAAGTTTCAATCAATCAATCAATCAAGACCAGTCTCACTAGCGCCCCTAGTGGTAGGGACCACTGGTCCTGTACACCCCCCCCCAGTAAGCTGTGGAGTCCCCCAAGGCAGTATATTAGGGCCTTTACTGTCCTAATATACGTAAACCACATGTCATCAGCATGCGACTGTGAATTGTTCTTGTTAGCGGATGACTCGGCCCTGCTGGTATCCGGCAAGGACAAGTCACAGGTGGAAAAAATCCTCAGTGCCGAACTCTGTAGAATTTTCACCTGGCTCGCTGACAATAAACTATCCATACATTTGGGTAAAACGGAATCCATCCTGTTTGGGTCCAAAATCAACCTTAAGAAAGTCAGTGACTTCACTATAAAAGTGGGTGACATTGTTATCACCAGGAAAGATGAGGTCACCTACCTAGGTTCCATTCTAGAGGCTAATCTTTCCTGTGATAAAATGGCAACCAAGGTCATCAAAAAGGTCAACCAACGAACAAGATTTCTTTACAGAATCTCCTCTCTGGTCAACAAAAGCACCATGAAGATTCTAGCGGGAACTCTCATTCAACCCTTTTTCGACTACGCATGCACCTCCTGGTACCCTAGCACCTCCAAAACCCTCAAATCTAAACTCCAAACATCCCAGAACAAGCTAGTCAGATTACTTCTAGACCTCCAAACCCCGATCACACCTCACTCCTACCCACTTCTCCAAAGTGGGCTGGCTCAGGGTGGAGGACAGAGTCAAACAACTTGCACTGAGCCTGGTCTATAAAATCCGCTACACCTCCCTGATACCCAAGTACATGTCAAACTACTTCCTTAACGTAAATGACCGCCATAACCACAACACCAGGGAGGGAGCTCCACTAACCACGTCAAACCCAGATTCCGATCTAAAAAAAAAAAAATCTTAACTCATTCCCCTCTATGCCACACCCATATGGAATACACTCCCAACAGGTGTAAAAGAAAGGGCATCTCTATCCTCCTTCCAAACCGCACTAAAAGAACACCTCCAGGCAACTTCAACCATAAACTAACACCCTCCCTTCCACACCCTACCTACCCGGATTGTAAATAATCAAATGTAAACAATCAAATGTAGATACTTATTCTTATGCTTTCTGATCTCTCTCTCTATGTCCACTACTTGCTGTACATATCCTACCAAGTCAGTCCTACACTGTTTCAATGTCCATTTCTCTGATGATGCATTTGTTGATGACTGAAGTGTTGATATCAACCAAACCTAACACCCCCCCCCCCCTCCACATCCCACACCCCGGATTGTAAATAATGTAAATAATTCAATGTATATACCAGAGGTGTGGACTCGAGTCACATGACTTGGACTCGAGTCAGACTCGAGTCATGAATTTGATGACTTTAGACTGGACTTGACAAAATGTAAAAAGACTTGCAACTCGACTTAGACTTTAACATCAATGACTTGTGACTTCACTTGGACTTGAGCCTTTTGAATTGACATGACTTGACATGACTTGCTACTTTCCCCAAAACCCAAAGATGAAAAAGTTATTCGGGAGCGCTCCGTATTTTTCATTGTGTACTTGTCTATCAGCGTTGCGTGTGTCAGCTGGTGTGCTCTCAGTACAACAGCCAATCAAATTAGATCTACTTTGTTTTCATCACACAGCATTCATCCAATCAAATTGCAGGACAACCAACGAAGAAGACATGTCCAAACCACACGCCAGTGAACAAAAAATGATACCTAAAATAGTTTCGTTTGGGTATAAAAATTACGAGGTGGTCAACACAAAACGGTTTGCAGTATGCAACACATGCGGTTCCAAAATGACTGATGGAGAGGCAACAACTTCCAACTTCGTCCGGCATTTGAAGTTGCACAAAGAAGGGTAAGTTTTGAATGTAAGATAACGTTTATTGGCTAAGTAACGTGACTTTTATTTGCTGTGTAGTTAAATCAGTGAGGCTGTAAACTCACTGCTAACGTTATAACGTTATTGCAAACACGGGAATCTGTTGCAGTTCACTACCTTATTCATACTTTTTGTTCAGTGATTTTTTTAAGCAGGGTTACGTTAGTCAATATATCACACGTAACGTTAGACGGCGGTCAGCAGCACCGCGTATTTTAGCCACCTAAAAAAAGACAAAAATAGTCAAATAAAGGTCAGTTAAAATGTATACTATATTATGAATATGTGTACCGTTTTAGCTAGCTTTCTGACATACTGTTGGTTGTTTACCTCAGTGGTCCCCAACCACCAGGCCGCGGCCCGCTACTGGTCCGTGGATCGATTGGTATCGGGCCGCACAAGAAATATATATATATATTTTTTCTTTTTTTAATTAAATCAACATAAAAAACACAAGATACACTTACAAGTAGTGCACCAACCCAAAACAACTCTCTCCCCCCTTTTGTTCTGGGCATTGAACATGAAGACTCTTCCTTCACTGTTCCGAGTGGCCATGAGAGTCTTGGCAGTGCCTGCCTCCAGTGCTCCAGTGGAGCGAGTTTTCAGCCATGGTGGCATCATACTACGCCCCCATCGTGCACAAATGACTGACAGACTCTTGGCTGATTTGGTCTTTTGCAAATGCAATGCAGCATAGGGCCCTGACATATAAAAAGTACAACTTTTTTGTTATGTTCACGTATATGTCATGTTTTTTCAATGTTAACACTTTTGTACAAATAAGTACATTTGCACTTTATTTTTCAATGTGTTTGTTCTGTAAAGGAATGAGTTAATGTTTAAAATGACTGGTTAGTAGTGCTATTATAAAGTGCAATGTCAGCACAATTTTCTTTCCTGCAATTTAAAATGCACTTGTTTTAATAAATAAATACAGCGTTTGAAAAGCATACACAATCTGTGTTAATATATTAGTCTGTGGTTAAAAGGACTTGAAAGGACTCGAAACTCAAAATGCAGGACTTAGGACTTGACTTGAGACTTTCCAGTCTTGACTTTGGACTTGACTCGGGGCTTGCCTGTCTTGACTCGGGACTTGACTCGGACTTGAGGGCAAAGACTTGAGACTTACTTGTGACTTGCAAAACAATGACTTGGTCCCACCTCTGCTGATAATTGACGTTGATAACTGATGGTCATTGTGTAGTATTTAATTTTTCAAAGACTTTTACAGTCTAATATTTTTGTGAGGACCGGGAGTAATTATTGCAATATTTGCTGTGAAACAAAACATTAATAATAGGAAACGGCAGGGCGGAACCAAAGTGTTAGCGGACTTCTATGAGGAAGGGTACTTCCGCCGGACTTCTTTGAGGAAAGGTACTTCCGCCTCCTCGCCGGACAGATGTCGGAAGATGAAAGAAGAGCTGCGTGTAATTATTCACCTGCTACTCCATCAAAATCACACAAACATTTATTTTCACCAATCGGAACGTTTTATGACAATTGTGACGAGGTTTGTGTCGGACTGTGGATGTGAAATGTCGAGTTTAAATCATTGTTTGACAAGACCTTTGTTTGAGATGGCGCCGTGCTACAAAATGGCGGCGGACCTTCGCAAAAGATATTATTGTAGAAAACACACACACATATTTATATATATGTATATATATATATATATATGTATTTAACTGCTATTTATGTGACTTAAACACACGCAGCATAGAGAGAATACCTGACATATATGTATTTAACTGCTATTTATGTGACTTAAACACACGCAACATAGAGAGAATACCTGACATATATGTATTTAACTGCTATTTATGTGACTTAAACACACGCAGCATAGAGAGAATACCTGACATATATGTATTTAACTGCTATTTATGTGACTTAAACACACGCAGCATAGAGAGAATACCTGACATATATGTATGGAACTGCTATTTATGTGACTTAAACACACGCAGCATAGAGAGAATACCTGACATATATGTATTTAACTGCTATTTATGTGACTTAAACACACGCAACATAGAGAGAATACCTGACATATATGTATTTAACTGCTATTTATGTGACTTAAACACACGCAGCATAGAGAGAATACCTGACATATATGTATTTAACTGCTATTTATGTGACTTAAACACACGCAGCATAGAGAGAATACCTGACATATATGTATGGAACTGCTATTTATGTGACTTAAACACACGCAGCATAGAGAGAATACCTGACATATATGTATTTAACTGCTATTTATGTGACTTAAACACACGCAGCATAGAGAGAATACCTGACATATATGTATTTAACTGCTATTTATGTGACTTAAACACACGCAGCATAGAGAGAATACCTGACATATATGTATTTAACTGCTATTTATGTGACTTAAACACACGCAGCATAGAGAGAATACCTGACATATATGTATGGAACTGCTATTTATGTGACTTAAAGGTTGACAAAGTTACAGTAAACAGTATAAGCAAAGTGCTAATATAATGTTTGATGTGATAAATTCCCTATGTTCAATGTGGTAAGTGAGAGAAACTTTAATGTGGAGTAATATTGTGTTAAAAGTTGGTTGAAAAGGAGCTAAGTATATGTGCTATGTGAGGCTTGAAGTGGTGGGCTTCTGTTACATTTTGCCTTACTCCAAGAAAAATGCCCTCTGCTGGTGTTGTTTTAGGCAGTTGGAACTGTTCAAATTGCTAAAGAATGAACCTTTTTTCAGATTTCCTCGAGAGGTGATCAAGAAGAGTGCAAGAAGACGAGGAAAGTAACACACACTCCAGTCCAAGGGAGCAAAGTGGAAGAACGCAGGAGTTTGCAGTGATCACTTCGTTAAAGGTTTGCTTGATATACTTTTAACATTTAGTATTTTCCATTCAAGTATTATCTTGATATTATTTGTATTTCTTGAAACACATGTTTGCTACGAGTATTTCGAAAAGCACCAACTCGGCAAGTTTAAATAAAAGAAAGCAAAACCTAAACAAGTTAAACTTTGAATCATAAATGAATCTTTCAGCACGTACACAATGTTGACATCTATAGTTATATTTTGATAAACAATCATAAATGAATCTTTCAGCACGTACACAATGTTGACATCTATAGTTATATTTTGATAATCATCATTAAATCTTTCAGCACATACACAATGTTGACATTTATAATTATATTTTGATAAACAATCACACATGAATCTTTCAGCACATACACAATGTTGACATCTATAGTTATATTTTGATAATCATCATTAAATCTTTCAGCACATACACAATGTTGACATCTATAGTTATATTTTGATAAACAATCATCATTAAATCTTTCAGCACATACACAATGTTGACATCTATAGTTATATTTTGATAATCATCATTAAATCTTTCAGCACATACACAATGTTGACATCTATAGTTATATTTTGATAAACAATCATCATTAAATCTTTCAGCACATACACAATGTTGACATTTATAATTATATTTTAATAAACAATCACACATGAATCTTTCAGCACATACACAATGTTGACATCTATAGTTATATTTTGATAAACAATCATAAATTTATCTTTAAGCACATACACAATGTTGACATCTATAGTTATATTTTGATAATCATCATTAAATCTTTCAGCACATACACAATGTTGACATCTATAGTTATATTTTGATAAACAATCATCATTAAATCTTTCAGCACATACACAATGTTGACATTTATAATTATATTTTAATAAACAATCACACATGAATCTTTCAGCACATACACAATGTTGACATCTATAGTTATATTTTGATAAACAATCATCATTAAATCTTTCAGCACATACACAATGTTGACATTTATAATTATATTTTAATAAACAATCACACATGAATCTTTCAGCACATACACAATGTTGACATCTATAGTTATATTTTGATAAACAATCATACATTAATCTTTCAGCACATACACAATGTTGACATCTATAGTTATATTTTGATAATCATCATTAAATATTTCAGCACATACACAATGTTGACGTCTATAGTTATATTTTGATAAACAATCAAATTAATATTTCAGCACATACACAATGTTGACATCTATAGTTATATTTTGATAAAGAATCATAAATGAATCATTCAGCACGTACACAATGTTGACATCTATAGTTATATTTTGATAAACAATCATACATTAATCTTTAAGCACATACACAATGTTGACATCTATAGTTATATTTTGATAAACAATCATAAATTAATCTTTCAGCACATACACAATGTTGACATCTATAGTTATATTTTGATAAACAATCATCATTAAATCTTTCAGCACATACACAATGTTGACATTTATAATTACCGGTATATTTTGATAAACAATCACACATGAATCTTTCAGCACGTACACAATGTTGACATCTATAGTTATATTTTGATAAACAATCATCATTAAATCTTTCAGCACATACACAATGTTGACATTTATAATTATATTTTGATAAACAATCACACATGAATCTTTCAGCACATACACAATGTTGACATCTATAGTTATATTTTGATAAACAATCATACATTAATCTTTAAGCACATACACAATGTTGACATCTATAGTTATATTTTGATAAACAATCATAAATTAATCTTTCAGCACATACACAATGTTGACATCTATAGTTATATTTTGATAAACAATCATAAATTAATCTTTTAGCACATACACAATGTTGACATCTATAGTTATATTTTGATAAACAATCATCATTAAATCTTTTAGCACATACACAATGTTGACATTTATAATTATATTTTGATAAACAATCACACATGAATCTTTCAGCACATACACAATGTTGACATCTATAGTTATATTTTGATAAACAATTATCATTAAATCTTTCAGCACATACACGATGTTGACATCTATAGTTATATTTTGATAAACAATCATAAATGAATCTTTCAGCACGTACACAATGTTGACATCTATAGTTATATTTTGATAAACAATCATAAATGAATCTTTCAGCACATACACAATGTTGACATCTATAGTTATATTTTGATAAACAATCATAAATGAATCTTTCAGCACATACACAATGTTGACATCTATAGTTATATTTTGATAAACAATCATAAATTAATCTTTTAGCACATACACAATGTTGACATCTATAGTTAAATTTTGATAAACAATCATAAATGAATCTTTCAGCACGTACACAATGTTGACATTTATAATTATATTTTGATAAACAATCACACATGAATCTTTCAGCACATACACAATGTTGACATCTATAGTTATATTTTGATAAACAATCATCATTAAATCTTTCAGCACATACACGATGTTGACATTTATAGTTATATTTTGATAAACAATCATAAATGAATCTTTCAGCACATACACAATGTTGACATCTATAGTTATATTTTGATAAACAATCATCATTAAATCTTTTAGCACATACACAATGTTGACATTTATAATTATATTTTGATAAACAATCACACATGAATCTTTCAGCACATACACAATGTTGACATTTATAATTATATTTTGATAAACAATCATAAATGAATCTTTCAGCACATACACAATGTTGACATCTATAGTTATATTTTGATAAACAATCATCATTAAATCTTTTAGCACATACACAATGTTGACATTTATAATTATATTTTGATAAACAATCACACATGAATCTTTCAGCACGTACACAATGTTGACATCTATAGTTATATTTTGATAAACAATCATAAATGAATCTTTCAGCACATACACAATGTTGACATCTATAGTTATATTTTGATAAACAATCAAATTAATATTTCAGCACATACACAATGTTGACATCTATAGTTATATTTTGATAAACAATCAAATTAATATTTCAGCACATACACAATGTTGACTTCTATAGTTATATGTTGACAAAGACGAGGAAAACGCGCTACTCTTAAATGGCGCGTGCAACAACAACAACAACAACAAACATGGCTGTAGATGTGGATTTAAATCATGAAATGCAACCTTACCTGAGCAAAATGATGCATGATTTATCCAGGAGAGTCTTGATACCAATACAATGTCCTTGAGCCAAACACACACAAAGAAGTTGTACACTTCCATGATTTCCAAGTTTCATCAGTTTTGTGGTGTAGAATGATGTCTGGAGCACAATAGTTCATATGCCTGGGAACGCCACCGCTGTAATTCTTGGGATTACTCAAAACATTTTATTGTGAGACATATAGGGGTCGATTCTATTGCATATTTTTTGTTCTTATCTGCTTTTTGTGGTAAGATGTAGGCTCCTTGCGTAATCATGTTGGTCGCACTCTGTTTGCTGCACAGTAGCCATGTTGGTTGGTGACTCAGCACTTTGTTGACTTCCGTTCATAAATCACGTGACTGAAAACAACATATAGCTTTAGAAAAGTCCAGCAAATAAGATGAAAAGGGGCACTTGAACTTGAAACAATGTACATTTGCTTTTATTTGACAGCCAACCATTTGATATTGAAACAGACATGTGAACCAGGGAAAAGTTGTCATTATTTTGGTAATTGTGGAATAAACAAGCGGATGTCGGAAGAAGAAAGAACAGCGTAGTTGCCTCATTCCTGTGTTAATATTTACCAGCTTTTTTCAGGGATGGAAGAAGGTCTGTGCACTCCAACTGCACGCTTTTAGGAAAAACCTCATTGCGATTTTTCTCTCAGACATTGCGATTCCATTTGCGATTTTTATATTTTGTACATATATGTGAATACAACTACGGACATAACGAGTGATGGAAGACATGTTACTTTTAGACAATCAACATATTGCTGCACATCAACTACTTCATTGCATATCGTCTTAATCATTAAAAACAATTTGTAATCATTTACTTAAAAAATGTTTGACTTTATGCAGCTACTTGGAGCTTTTGTCTGCTTTTAAACTGCAGAAATAATGACTATTCAGTGTTCATAATGTCATGTAATCATATAATAGCGATGGGAGTAACCATTTAAAAAGATACTGTAGAATTGTTTATTGTTGTACTGTGATTGGAACGTAAATAAGTTTGTCCTAAATACCGTATTTTCCGCACCATAAGGCGCCCTGGGTTATAAGCCGCGCCTTCAATGAACGGCATATTTCAAAACTTTGTCCGCCTATAAGCCGCCCCGTGTTATAAGCCGCATCTAACTGCGCTAAAGGAATGTCAAAAAAACAGTCAGATAGGTCAGTCAAACTTTAATAATATATTAAAAACCAGCGTGATGTGGGCGCGCATGGAGTCGTATATCAACATGGACGGAGCTGCGTGAAAAAAGCCACCCGGCCTCTTCGCGTAAACTTACCTTAACCACTCGCTCATCTTTTCTTCATCCATCCATCCCTTCGAGTTAGCTTTTATGATGACGCCGGCTGGAAAGGTCTCTTTTGGCAAGGTCTTCCTTTTGAATATCACCATGGGTGGAAGTTTCTGGCCATTAGCATGGCAAGCTAGAACCACAGTGAAGGATGACTTCTCATTCCCTGTGGTGCGAATATTCACCGTACGTGCTCCCGTTGTATCCACAGTGCGGTTCACAGGAATATCAAAAGTCAGTGGAACCTCGTCCATGTTGATAATGTTCTCTGGCCGGATCTTTTTTTCAGCTATCTTGTTTTTACAATATGCACGGAAAGTAGCCAGCTTTTCTTGAAAGTCTTTAGGCAGTTGCTGTGAAATAGTAGTCCGTGTGCGGATGGAGAGATTGCGTCTTGGAAACCTGTCGCTTAGTAGGAGCCATTTTGTGGTCTTTACAGATGTAAACACACAAAGGAAATGAAACGTAATATCCGCGCGCTTCTTCTTCTTCTACGCGGGCGGGTGGTTGCTTACAGTAGAAGAAGAAGCGCTTCCTGTTCTATGGGGGCGGGTGCTTACCTTGGCGGTTGCTTGCGTAGAAGAAGAAGCACTTCCTCTTCTACGGGGAAAAAAGATGGCGGCTGTTTACCGTAGTTGCGAGACCGAAACTTTATGAAAATGAATCTTAATATTAATCCATATATAAAGCGCACCGGGTTATAAGGCGCACTGTCAGCTTTTGAGTAAATTTGTGGTTTTTAGGTGCGGCTAATAGTGCGGAAAATACGGTAATTAGGTTTTTTGGTGTTTTACTGCAGTGTGTCAAATCTCCAGGTTTGATCCTTTCTTGTTTCTTCTTGTTTTTTCATTTACACATGGCCGTGGACATATACACACATTTGCTCAGTGATTAGCTACAAAAAGTCTCTGTGCCATTGATTTAGTGAGCTAACAGTTGCCGTACTGCTTGTGTGTGAATGATATGTGAGCGCAGTAATGCTCACAAAGTTAAATGTGTTTCCACAGAGAGATACAACAAGTCAGCTGACACCTGCTCAGTTGGGACACAAAGACTCTCCAAGCGCATGTCAGAAGTCAAGGTTTGTAAAGTACTGGAACTACTAGTAGTACAAGTAGGCAACACTCTGCTGCTACATTCCTGCAGTGTTTAGTGGCTCTCCAACACACACGATAAACGTACAAAATAATCATTTATTAGCTTTAATCACTGTATCCATCACTCGTTATGTATTATAACTCATCTTTCTTTTTCTAAGTGAATAAGGGTACTTTTCTACTTATTTCTGCACAATAACCCCAACATGGTAACCATTGCGAACAGTAGAGAATATAGAAGGATTTTTAGTCCAGAACATATTGAGCTTTAATCACTTTCAGGCTGGACGATTATGGCAAAAAGAATAACCACAATTATTCATTAATTTGAAAACATATGTATTTATTGTACCACCAAAACTCTACTTTAAAAAACTATATGAATTAGTAACGAATAAACCACAATAACTAAAATAATACAAACAACAATACATTTCAATAACAATAGCGATATAAAAACACAATCAAATGTATTTTTTTCCCGTTTTTGTTTTGATTAATTTAAAAAAATCTTTTACACTTATTTTACCACCATAGAATGTGTGCTTTTTGTGTCAATTAAATGTGATTAAATGCAAAAATACTCACATTTATTGGTGCAATACATCTTTGCACAATTTTGACCAGTATTTAAGTTTAAAGTATAATAATTGTGTAAATGTATCAATAAGTGCTTTAAGTACATTATGCTTGTGTAGGGTACTTTTTTGAAACATTTATTTTGTTAGCACAGTCAGACCGGATGTGGCGCACCACGCTATTATTGTGAAGGGGGGAAGTGTACTGTGCTGTTCTCAGCTTGACCAGTGAAGAGGTGACTTGAGGCCCCCCAAAAAGAAAGACCGCCTCTCAAGTTGCGACTGCTGTTTGTACATTGATGTTACATCCATGATGTGGTTCACAACAACACAACAGATGACATGTGTTGTGTGTGTATGATTGTTTGTACATTGTTACATCCATGATGTCGTTCACAACAACACAACAGATGACATGTGTTATGTGTGTATGACTGTTTGTACATTGATGTTACATCCACGATGTCGTTCACAACAACACAACAGATGACATGTGTTATGTGTGTATGACTGTTTGTACATTGTTACATCCATGATGTCGTTCACAACAACACAACAGATGACATGTGTTATGTGTGTATGATTGTTTGTACATTGTTACATCCATGATGTCGTTCACAACATATGACATGTTTGGATGATTGTTTTGTACATTGATGTTACATCCATGATGTGGTTCACAACAACACAACAGATGACATGTGTTATGTGTGTATGACTGTTTGTACATTGATGTTACATCCATGATGTCGTTCACAACATATGACATGTTTGCATGATTGTTTTGTACATTGATGTTACATCCATGATGTGGTTCACAACAACACAACAGATGACATGTGTTGTGTGTGTATGATTGTTTGTACATTGATGTTACATCCATGATGTCGTTCACAACAACACAACAGATGACATGTGTTATGTGTGTATGACTGTTTGTACATTGATGTTACATCCATGATGTCGTTCACAACATATGACATGTTTGCATGATTGTTTTGTACATTGATGTTACATCCATGATGTGGTTCACAACAACACAACAGATGACATGTGTTGTGTGTGTATGATTGTTTGTACATTGAAAACAAATTACATTTATATATTATTGCATTGTAGTGTCCAGAAGAAGTAAAACGTCCAAGGCTTGCTATTTTTAACTTTTATTGAGAATCTTATGATAACAGCCGTCCCAATTTCAACAGTTGCTTCGAATACACAACAACACTTCCTCATTCTTCGCCAATGGACTTTCAGGCACGGACGGTGTGTTTGAGACCATTGGAAAAATAAACATCAAATGAAAACCACAAGAACATAAAACATTACCACCAGCATGTCCTTACAGTATGAAAGGATATATATATATATATATATATATATATATATATATATATATATATATATATATATATATATATATATATATATATATATATGTCTTAATAAGGTTATCCAAAAAATAGTGCTCGATACCGTAGTAGAGCGCAATATATGTATGTGTGGGAAAATAAATCACAAGACTATTTCATCTCTACAGGCCTGTTTCATGAGGGGGGGTACCCTCAATCATCAGGAGATTTTAATGGGAGCATTCGCATACCATGGTTTATATAGGGCACAGAGTGGGTGGGTACAGGCTGGCCTAGGGGCGTGGTGATTGGCTCATGTGTTACCTAGGAGGTGTTTCCGTCTATGGCGGCATGTTGTTACAATTTCGCTGCGCTTGTTGAGGGATGACAGGTCTGGACGGTAAATAATAAACAGTTTCTCATTCAAGCATAGGTTGCATCTTTTATTACCACTATTGTAAGGTGTGCTGGATGCAAGAATTTGCCATGTTATTGAATATTCATATTCATAATATATATATATATATATATATATATATATAGCCTCTGTGTTTTTTCCTAACTTAACGTGTCTATATATATATATATATTTTTTTTTTAATTATATATATATATATATATATATATATATATATATATATATATATATATATATACACACACACCGTATTTTTCGGAGTATAAGTCGCTCCGGAGTATAAGTCGCACCGGCCGAAAATTCATAATAAAGAAGGAAAAAAACATATATAAGTGGCATTTTTTGGGGACATTTATTTGATAAAAGCCAACAGCAAGAATAGACAATTGAAAGGCAATTTAAAATAAATGAAGAATAGTGAACAACAGGCTGAATAAGTGTACGTTATATGAGGCATAAATAACCAACTGGGAAGTGAAGTGAATTATATTTATATAGCGCTTTTTCTCAAGTGACTCAAAGCGCTTTACATAGTGAAAGCCAATATCTAAGTTACATTTTTAAAGCAGTGTGGGTGGCACTGGGAGCAGGTGGGTAAAGTGTCTTGCCCAAGGACACAACGGCAGTGACTAGGATGGTGGAAACGGGGATTGAACTTGCAACCCTGAAGTTGCTGGCACGGCCGCTCTACCAACAGAGCTATACCGCCCCGAACGTGCCTGGTATGTTAACGTAACATATTATGGTAAGAGTCATTGAAATAACTATAACATATAGAACATGCTATACAATCTGTCACTCCTAATTGCTAAATCCCATGAAATCTTATACGTCTAGTCTCTTACGTCAATGACATCAATAATATTATAATGTGTTCATCATTTCACACATAAGTCGCTCCTGAGTATAAGTCGCACCCCCGGCCAAACTATGGAAAAAAATGATTTATAGTCTGAAAATTACGGTATATATATAGCCTCCGTGTTTTTTCCTAACTTAACATGTCTATATATATATGTACCGTATTTTCCGCACTATAAGGCGCACCGGATTATTAGCCGCACCTTCAATGAATTACATATTTCATAACTTTGTCCACCAATAAGCCGCCCCGGACTATAAGCCGCGCCTACGCTGCGCTAAAGGGAATGTCAAAAAAACAGTCAGATAGGTCAGTCAAACTTTAATAATATATTAAAAACCAGCGTTCTAACAACTCTGTTCACTCCCAAAATGTACGCAAATGTGCAATCACAAACATAGTAAAATTCAAAATAGTGCAGAGCAATAGCAACATAATGTTGCTCGAACGTTAATGTCACAACACACAAAATAAACATAGCGCTCACTTTCTGAAGTTATTCTTCATTCGTAAATCCTTCGTCTTCGGTGTCCGAAGTGAAAAGTTGGGCAAATTTACGATCCACTGGCAGATGTTGGCGTCGTCTGGCGCTGCCTCCTCGTCTTAGTGAAGGTGTGTTCGCCTTCTGTCTTCCATTGTTCCCACGCAGTTAGCAGTCTAGCTTCGAATGCCCTGTTGACACCAATATCTAGCGGCTGGAGGTCTTTTGTCAATCCACCCGGAATGACGGCGAGTATTGAATTAAGCGCGTAAGCGTGTCTCTCAATGTGCTGTTATGAGCTAGCAAATATAACAACTACACTACCCAGCATGCAACGATAGTGACGAGCATGCGCGGTAGCCCTGAGAAGCGTTGTTGTATGCTGGCAGTTAGAATGTGGTTATGAGCACGCTGCGAGTAAACGTTGAGAACTCAGTTAACACGCCTCGTCTGCATTATTTATAATTAGACAGACAACACACTTAATAGGAGCCATTTTGGGGTCTTTACATAAACACACAAATGGAAATGAAACGTCACATATCCCAGCATGCACCGCGCGCTTCTTCTACGGGGAAAAAAGATGGCGGCTGTTTACCGTAGTTGCGAGACCTAAACTTTATGAAAATGAATCTTAATATTTATCCATATATAAAGCGCACCGGGTTATAAGGCGCACTGTCAGCTTTTGAAAAAGTTTGTGGTTTTTAGGTGCGCCTTATAGTGCGGAAAATACGGTGTATATACCGTATTTTCCGCACCATAAGGCGCCCTGGGTTATAAGCCGCGCCTTCAATGAACGGCATATTTCAAAACTTTGTCCACCTATAAGCCGCCGTGTTGTAAGCCGCATCTAACTGCGCTAAAGGAATGTCAAAAAAACAGTCAAATAGGTCAGTCAAACTTTAATAATATATTAAAAACCAGCGTGATGTGGGCGCGCATGGAGTCGTATATCAACATGGACGGAGCTGCGTGAAAAAAGCCACCCGGCCTCTTCGCGTAAACTTAAACTTACCTTAACCACTCGCTCATCTTTTCTTCATCCATCCCTTCGAGTTAGCTTTTATGATGACGCCGGCTGGAAAGGTCTCTTTTGGCAAGGTCTTCCTTTTGAATATCACCATGGGTGGAAGTTTCTGGCCATTAGCATGGCAAGCTAGAACCACAGTGAAGGATGACTTCTCATTCCCTGTGGTGCGAATATTCACCGTACGTGCTCCCGTTGTATCCACAGTGCGGTTCACAGGAATATCAAAAGTCAGTGGAACCTCGTCCATGTTGATAATGTTCTCTGGCCGGATCTTTTTTTCAGCTATCTTGTTTTTACAATATGCACGGAAAGTAGCCAGCTTTTCTTGAAAGTCTTTAGGCAGTTGCTGTGAAATAGTAGTCCGTGTGCGGATGGAGAGATTGCGTCTTTTCATGAACCGGATCCCTGTCGCTTAGTAGGAGCCATTTTGTGGTCTTTACAGATGTAAACACACAAAGGAAATGAAACGTACGGTAATATCCGCACGCTTTTTCTTCTACGCGGGCGGGTGGTTGCTTACAGTAGAAGAAGAAACGCTTCCTGTTCTATGGGGGCGGGTGCTTACCTTGGCGGTTGCTTGCGTAGAAGAAGAAGCACTTCCTCTTCTACGGGGAAAAAAGATGGCGGCTGTTTACCGTAGTTGCGAGACCTAAACTTTATGAAAATGAATCTTAATATTAAACCATATATAAAGCGCACCGGGTTAAAAGCCGCACTGTCAGCTTTTGAGTAAATTTGTGGTTTTTAGGTGCGGCTAATAGTGCGGAAAATACGGTATATATATATAGTGCAGCATATATATATATATAATGTATATATGTATGTATACACACACATGTATGAATATATATATATATATATATATATATATATATATATATACACATGTATGAATATATATATATATATATATATGTGTGGGGAAAAAAAATCACAAGACTATTTCATCTCTTTCTTTTTACAGGCCTGTTTCATGAGGGGTTCCCTCAATCATCAGGAGATCCCTGATGATCTCCTGATGATTGAGGGAACCCCTCATGAAACAGGCCTGCAGAGATGAAACAGTCCCGCGACTTTTTTTCCCCACACATACATACATTGCGCTCCACTGCGGCATCGAGCACCACCCCCTGGATAACCTTATTAAGACATATATATATATATATATATATATATATATATATATATATGTATATATGTCTTAATAAGGTTATCCAAAAAATAGTGCTCGATACCGCAGTAGAGTGCAACACATGTATGTGTGGGAAAAAAATCACAAGACTACTTCATCTCTACAGGCCCGCCTCATGAGGGGGGGTACCCTCAATCGTCAGGAGATTTTAATGGGAGCATTCGCATACCATGGTTTATATAGGGCACAGAGTGGGTGGGTACAGGCTGGCCTAGGGGCGTGGTGATTGGCTCATGTGTTACCTAGGAGGTGTTTCCGTCTATGGCGGCATGTTGTTACAATTTCGCTGCGCTTGTTGAGGGATGACAGGTCTGGACGGTAAATAATAAACAGTTTCTCTTTCAAGCATAGGTTGCATCTTTTATTACCACTATTGTAAGGTGTGCTGGATGCAAGAATTTGCCATGTTATTGAATATTCAACATTATTGTCTTTGAGGTCCCAAATGTGTTTGCTGAGTTCTGTGGTATTTCGCAGGTTTTTGTTCCTGAAAGAAGCCTTGTGATTGTTCCATCTGGTTTTAAACTCTCCCTCGGTTAATCCTACATATGTGTCGGATGTGTTAATGTCCTCCCTGTTTCATCTCTGCAGGCCTGTTTCATGAGGGGTTCCCTCAATCATCAGGAGATCATCAGGGATCTCCTGATGATTGAGGGAACCCCTCATGAAACAGGCCTGTAAAAAGAAAGAGATGAAATAGTCTTGTGATTTTTTTTCCCCACACATACATATATTGCGCTCTACTACGGTATCGAGCACTATTTTTTGGATAACCTTATTAAGACATATATATATATATATATATATACATATATAGACACGTTAAGTTAGGAAAAAACATGGAGGCTATATATATATATATATATATATATATATATATATATGTATATATATATATATATGTATATATATATATATCCTTGCATTTGCATACTATTGACTAGTGATGCACAGAGACTCGACTGCCAAAAATAGACTGTGATCACCAAAAACGGAGCTGCCAAAACCTAACTCTGTCATTTGTACCGATTGGTTTCTTTAAAAAGTAGGTAAAACATGTAGGAAATAAATCATACATCTTTTTTTATTGGAGATTTTATTCTTAGGTTATTCTGCCCAGGCCTTTCAGAACATAGGCTGGTGCAGAACAATGTCTACTTTTGACTGAAAAAAACTAGACTTTTCTGAAGCATTTGTTAGACTTCTTGTGTCCTGCAGACATCTGTGAAGAACATCTTCTCCCTGAGCAGCAACAGTGGACCTCAAGGATGGAACAGGGTGGGCTCCAGCGCCTTTATATTAAAGAGGAAGAGGAGGAGCCCCCGCAAATAAAAGAGGAAAAGGAGGAGTCTCAGTACCCTCATTTTAAAGGGGGAGAGGAGGAGCCGCCAAAACATCCCCACATTAAAGAGGAGCAGCCACATACCTCTTACATTAAGGAGGAAAATGAGTCACAGCCCCCCCTCACATTAGAGAGAAAGAGGAGTCATAGCTCCGCTCACATTAAAGAGGAAGAGGAGGAACACAGCATCAGCCAGGAGGGAAGTGAAGATGATGAGGTCAAAGGTGAAAGTGAGGAGGAGCCTCCAAGAGAAGCTGATGGAGGACCACCAACAGACAAGTTCTTATCAAGGTCACACTCTGATGATGGAGACCAGTGTGGAGGACCACCAGCAGACAAGTTCTTATCAAGGTCACACTCTGATGATGGAGACCAGTGTGGAGGACCACCAACAGACAAGCTCTTATCAAGGTCACACTCTGATGATGGAGACCAGTGTGGAGGACCACCAGCAGACAAGTTCTTAGCTCCACTATCAGATAGTGAGGACACAACGTCACACTCTGATGATGAAGACTCTAAAGATGGCCAGACACGCTTTAAATGTTCTCACTGTGACAAAACGTTCAAATACCGCCGTAGTCTGAAAAGACACATGAAAATACACACTGGAGAGAAAAGCTTTTCCTGTTCAATCTGTGGCAAAGATTTTAGTCAAAGGAAAGATTTGAAAACACACCAGAGCGTACATGCCGGAGATAAACCTTTTTTGTGTTCAGAATGTGGTAAAGGTTTTGCACGAAAAACTAGGTTGAAAGAACACATGAGAACACACACTGGAGAAAAACCTTTTTCCTGCTCAGAATGTGGTAGAGACTTTGGACGAAAAAACTTGCTGAAAGAACACATGAGGACGCACACTGGAGAAAAACCCTTTTCTTGTTCAATCTGCGGCAAAGATTTTGTACAAAGACAGTGTTTTAAAGTACACATGAGAATACACACTGGAGAAAAACCTTTCACGTGTTCAATCTGCGGTAAATATCTTGTTCAAAGACAGCATTTAAAAATACACATGAGAACACACACTGGAGAAAAACCTTTTCCCTGCTCAGTATGCGGCAAAGGTTTCGCTCAGAAAAGTGTTTTAAAAGAGCACGTGAGAATACACACTGGAGAAAAACCTTTTTCTTGTACGAACTGTGGTAAAAGTTTTACACGAACTTACGATTTGAAAGTACACATGAGAATGCACACTGGAGAAAA